>NW_015386394.1:2408525-2429788 GCF_001527695.2 Protobothrops mucrosquamatus
ATCTTTCGTGTCTTGCCGTGCTCTCAGCGTACCACGTCGCTTGCAGAAACTGCCTTCATGATCGTTGGTCCTATTTTAATAGGTCTCATCCGCTCAATCCGCCAGAGTCTGTCTTCACATGCTTGGGATAGACAAATCCCTTGCTCACCGAATGTCGAAGACACAACGGCTACTCTCAACCTGGTTTGGCCAGCCTGTCAAAGCTGTTGCCCGGGGTGTGGCTGCTGCGCATGTTACAGCTACTAGGAGCCACAGGTGAGAGCTGAGTGTCAGGTGGGGACCAAAGGTGTACGAGCTGCCCTAAAAAAGGGCACGACATGCCCTCCACCAGAGGTGCTACCCCTCCCTGAACACCCCATACACCCAAACAACAGTTTAGTGACCGTTAAAGTTACAACAGCACTGAAAAATGTGACTTTTTCACAGTTGCAACCTTTGCAGTATCCCCATGATCATGTGATCAAAATTCAGATGTTTGGCAACTGATTCATATTTATGACCGTTGCTGTGTCCCAGGGGTACACATGATCGTTGCTGTGTCCCAGGGATCACCTTTTTGCGACCTGACAAGTAGAGTTAATGGGGAAACCAGAGTCACTTAACAACTGGATTACTAACTTATCAACTGCAGTGATTCGCTTAACAACTGTGGCAAGAAAGTTTGGAAAATGGGGCAAAACTCAACAAATGTCTTACTTAACAACATAAATTTTGGGCTCAATTGTAGTTGTAAGTCGAGGACTACATGCAGTTTAAAATGTAACATATAAATCAGTAGACTTAAGCAGGACAAGATTTTCCCTGATGTCTATAGAGATTCTCAATCTTTCAAGGGCAACCATGGCTTACACTTAAGCTTTTCAAAAGGCAACTGAACCTTTTTTTTCCTTGAAAACATTTCGCTTCTCATCCAAAAAGTTTCTCAGTGGAATGATTTGCCTCCAAAACTTGAGGGTGTTCCAGCACTGGAGATTTTTAAGAAGAGACTGGACAACCATTTTTCTGAAATGGTATAGGGCAGTGATGGCGAACCTTTTAGAGACCGAGTGCCCAAACTGCAACCCAAAACCCACTTATGCATCGTTGGGTGCCGGGTGGATGTGGCCCATTGGCTGGGTGTGGCCCATTGGTAGGTGTGGCCCATTGGGTGGGCGTGGCTGTGGTGGTAACGGCAGACTGGGTGGGACTAAAAAGTTTAATCAATCAATTCCAACTTTGCAAGATCTTTTTTTTCCCCGCGAGAAGTTGAAATTGGCTGATTGAACCTTTTTTTTTTTTTTTGCACATGGCGGCGGAGGCCTAAAGCGAAAAGGTTTTATAAAACCCAGCTGAAGGCCTAGGACTGGGGCGACAGCGCGCGTGCCCACAGAGAGGGCTCTGAGTGCCGCCACCACTGGTATAGGGTTTCCTGCTTGATCAGTGGGGTGGGCTAGATCTCCCTTCCAACTCTCTTATTCTTTTGAAAAGTACCTTTGGGGTTTTCATTGATGTTGCTGCCATAGATGAAATGTAGATTTTCTTTGTGCATTTTACTGGAGGGAAGTGTTTAGAATGGGAGAATTAATGTAAAATAGTGTACACTATGGCTGTCTCAAAAATCAGTTGTCTCTCTTTTCCACATTCTAAAATGAGTAACTTCTGATTAGGACTGCCCAAAGCAAGAAGGTCAAGGAAGGATTTATTCATAGTCTCCTCTGTTGCTTTAGAGTAGTTCCCTTTATTGCTAAAATTGGTTTCTTATTACCATATACCCCAAAACTGTACTATAGCCTCTAAAAGCTATAAAGTATAATTAAACATTGGACCATCTTTAGGGCTGCCCTTAATATTTTGAGGAAATCAAGGTCTGCCTGAAAATAAATCTGCATCTTATATGGGAGTGGAAACAAGTCTGGGAATTTTTTATACATGTTACCTGTTCTAGATCTATTTTAGGGCCTTGACTATAGTTTTCATTTGTTTCCTATGTTAGAATGTCAGGAAACTGTCTTCAGTTTTTGTTTCTGATCATTTTGATCATTTTCTTTTCTCTGGAATTGATTTTAATTTTTCTGAGTACTTCCTGACTTGAGGTTCACAGAACTGGATACAATACTCACAGTAGGATTCAACTTTGCATCATTAGCCAACTACAAAAATGTGTGTCTCCCTGTTTACCAAAATTTGGTCTGTTCCCATTTTGCTCAGTGACAACTAATTGTACTGTCATTGGCGAGATATTTTGTCAAAAACATTCTGGTAATCCAAGAATACAAGGTCAATAGGTTAATTCCCTTACTGATTCCTTCCAAGATATGTATTTCTATAGACTTGGTTAGTAGTCTTTACCTCTATATCGTAGATAAAGTTTAAATTGCATATACGGTAATTACCAATATTCCCTTCCACTTGTCCATCGTTTTCTCTAAACATCTGTTACATCTTATATCACCTCAGTCAAAGTTGCTGTGGTATCACACTGTTCAGATAATATCCATCACTTTCTTAGTCACCTTGAATATGAAGTTATCTTTATTAAAAATGAAGGGTTCTGTAATTGGAACGAAAAGAAATTGTTTAGCCTAACTATTGCTATCTCACTTCTGTAATTAGCATTTGCGTCAAGGACAAATTTCATGCAAGTATGGGAAACATGTACATGGATGGATGTACTGAAGGAGGGAATAAGGGAGTGTGCAGGAATGATTGACATCTTCCTTATGATGTAATGGCTCTGTTGTCTGATTTTCATTGGCTAACAAAGTTTACAAAGCAATGCTACTAACTTTCTAAGGTGTGGCACTTCTGGACGTAACTCTGCCAGGCTTCCAGATTGTTTGCCACCCAGCTGTTTTATTTGATCAATTAAAGCACCATTTCCTCCGTTTAGGATTAGACTTTTAATGGTATCTCAAATTTAAATTAAGGGCCAGGAACCTTACAAAAATTAAAAAAAAAATAGATTATTTACAACACTGAAACCTTATTTGGCATTTCATCTCAGGTTATATCTAGATAAACATAAAATGGAGTATGTTAATGGCTGCAACTTTAAAAGGTATCAAAGGGCATTGGACAAAAACAAACCTAAAAACCTACAAAGACCTTGCTTTGTGCAGCCATTGGTGTGCAGAGAAGCCCTTTCCCGTTTATATTGAATGATTATTGCTTTTACAATTTTCTCAGCTGCTATGCATTTTATATTTTTTGTATATGTTGTCACTATCACCTTTTAATGTTGTTAGCCATTTAGGATCATATATTTTAGAGGGGCAATCATAAAAATCTATGAAATAAATAATTGCATAAAATAGTTCCAGTATCAAAAGAAGTTCTCCTATGACTAACTCTGCACTAGCAAGCATGAGCTTGTGGCACATTGTGGAAATGGAATCCAAAGTGTGGTTCTTATAGGGAGAATCCTATGTTGCTCAATCCTATGTGGCTAATTAATTAACATCATTCAGAAAGATATAACCCATCTTTTTAAAAAATCAGTATTCTATACAGGAGAAGTATTTCTTCTTCCCATCCTTTGAAAGCAGGCTGATGGGTGAGAGAGCTGTAAGATTGTCTATGTCTTCCATGATGCAGCAGAACAGTGTCTCTCGGCCAGGGCAGATTGAAGATGTGTGTACAGTAGTGGCCAAAATTGTGGATTTTTTTTGGAAAAAGTGTACATTTGAGGTTTGATGGCTAATAACACCACTTGTTTTGGAGTAGTACCATAAAATTATATATCAATGGAAAGATAATTTAATCAAGAATGTAATGCAACAAAGTTTGTTCAATTATCTGTATTCTATGAAAAGGTATAACCAAATAACCAGAAAAAGGAAGCACAACTTGCTTAAGTTGATATCAGGTAGCTTTCCTTCATCTGATTGTAGCCAATGAGCATGAGTATTTAGAGAGCCAATCAGGTGTCATCTTGTTTTGGCAATGAGCCAATCAGAGCACAGTAGGATTCAGTTATTGATGTCATGTATTGAAGCTGAGAGGAGGACATTTGTCAGTGTGTTATGTGATCGCTATCAAATTGGTTGGAGGTTTTTGTGTTCTTTCATTTAATGAGCTTGTAAAACGTAATAAAATTAAAGTTGACTGGTCGCCCAGAAAGCAATGTAAAATAGTATTATTAAGTGAACAAGGCTACAGTTATAAAGAAATTAGAGGAAAAATGGCTGGAAACTTAACCAAAGGTGGCATTTCTAAGTTTTTAAAGAGGTATAAGGAGACTCAGTCACTACAAAACCACACTGGTAAAGGCAGGGAAAGGTGCACAACAGCAAGTGATGATAGAAGAATTAAGAGACTGCCTATGTGACAGAAGAAAATCATCTGGGTGTATACAAGATGAAATGGCGCTATGCAGTGTGAAGTTGAATGCAAAGACTGTTCGGCGCAGACTGCAGCAATTTGGCCTAAAATCTAGAATTCCATGAAAAAAGCCACTTTTATCTCTCAAACAAAAGTTGAAAAGACTGAACTGGGCTAAAACCCATGTTACCTGGACAGAGGAACAATGGGACAGTGTTATTTGGAGTGATGAGACCAAGATCTCCCTGTTTGGTAGTCATGGCATAAAATACGTAAGGAGAAGAATCGGAGAAGATTTGCATCCTGATTGCATTACATGTACCGTGAAACACCCAGTCAGTATTATGATCTGGGGTTGTATGACATCAAAAGGTGTGGGCAGAATTTGTGTGATTAATGGAATATAAATGGCCAAAAATACATTAATGAAATACTTGAGCCCAAACTGAAGCCTTCCGCACATGATATTTTCCAAGACAATGAAGCATTTATATTTCAACAGGATTCAGCTCCATGTCATGTTATTGCTGTGTGCAAAAAGTGGTTTCAAAATAATCATATTCCACTGCTGAAATGGCCTGGGAATAACCCAGACCTTAACCCAGTTGAAAATCTATGGAGCCGACTAAAGAAATGTGTTAGTCAGAAGCGACCCAGCAATAAAACCCAATTAATAGAAGCAATCATTTAATTTTGGTTTCACATTATAACAGCTGCAGAACTAAAGGACTTGGTTCACTCCATGGGAAGACGGCGTAAGACCATAATTCATGCTAAAGGTTACCCAACTAAGTATTAACTGACATGGTGATAATTTTTGTATATCTCATTTTTTCTATGGTGATCATTTTTGTATGTCTCCTTTTTTCTACGTGTTTCACTTTTCTTCTTTATAACTGCTATTCTAATAGAAAATCCTTCATAAAAGTTATTGCATTACATTATTAAATTATCTTTCCATTGATATATAATTTTATGGTACTATTAAAAAAAGTGGTGTTATTAGCCATCAAACCTCAAATATACACTTTTCCCAAAAGGTTTCCACAATTTTGGCCACTACTGTACTTCAACTCCCAAAATTGAAATCCGAACTTCTTCAGATTGCAAAAGGCTAGAAAAACTAGAGACAAGATTCAAAATAAATCTTAGCTGGGCATGAAGTTCCCTGAATGGCCTTGTTAGTCAGGTTGTATGTTCTATCTCATATGCATCTCTTAACAACAACAATAACAACAAAAGATTAGGGCACAGCCAAAGATTCCCTTGCCTCCTTATGGAAAAAAGTTGAAAATTAATATAACATTATTTTAGGATGTCTAAAATACCCTTCAATTACATATTCCACATACTTCCAAACTCAATTAACGGAAGACATCTTTTCTCTTGTGCCATATCAGCCTTTGCATTTAATCAGCAAATCTCATCTATAGACATCTTCAATTCGATTTATTATTTTATCTTCCTGATGGTGATTTTTTTAAAAAAAAATTCCCTGAGTGCTTCTAGCTGATTGCAGCTTTGACCATTGCAATAGCGACTCAGTTCCTAAGGGGCAATCGGTGGGTGATGGTGGGGGGACTAATCCTAGGGATACAGCGCAGATGGTTTGCATGCATCCTTGGCTGCAGCCGTGTACGAGGGTTGCAGACTCCAGGCTCTCAGTCTAGCCTCTTTTCACGGAAGACCGAGGAATGAAAGTTTGTAGAAACTGCAATTTAGCAGCGGAGAACGATGGGCGCATGCGCAGACCAGTAAGGCAAACTTCAAGAGGAACTTTTCTGAAGAAGGTGGAGAGCGTTTCGGGCTGAGTAGATAGACATTTTTTCTACGCTAGTGGATGTGGGTTAAATCTATTCTCCTGGGAAGAGTGATGACTTGGGGATCGTAGTCAATCCTGAAACGGAGTTCTTTATCCCAAAGTAGGGAGGGGAGAGGCAAAGGGTGGGAGAAGAGATTCGGGCCGGGAGAGGCAATGAATGAGCCGCGGGAGAAGAAGCTAGAAATGCAGGTTTCACCCTGTCTGCTCTTCCCTAGAAATCCCGCCGGACTCATTTCGGTTTGCCTCTTTTTAGAGGTTGCGTTTAAAGTTGAATTTCAGTTTCAGACTGAAACTGAGAACTTAGGGATCTGAAAATCAGAATCGAAAGATTTGATAAAAAAAGAAACACCAGTTCCGGGTATTGTAAGTGTGATTTATTGCTGCCGTTTTGAAAGAGTAGGAATTATGGTGACAAGGTTGAATTGTAAAGGAGATTTTTAAGAAATAGATGAAGGAGGCAAAAGAAGAGATGTATTGGCTAGAGCAGTGTTTCTCAACCTTGGCAATTTTAAGATACAGGGATGTGGATGGACTTAACTCCCAGAATTCCCCAGCTAGTATGCTGGTTGGGGAATTCTGGGGATTGAAGTCCACATATCTTAAAGTTGCCAAGGTTGAGAAACACAGGATTAGATGGTTGGACTGGAGAGGCCTAGGTCCAGATCTCCCATTTGATCACAAAACTGACTGATATGAAAGCTGTGAAGATAAAATCAAACAAAATTATGTTTCCTGCCTTGGTAAAAATACAGGAAATAAATAAAAATCCTAAAAGAAGAATATATGTGGAGCAAGGAAGGAGGTTTTTTCCCCCCTACCAACTCTATTGAAAGTGATTTAAGTGTTGTTACCTGAGTATGTGTGTTTGTTTTTGTTTTGCACAACAATGATTATAGCATGATTTGATTCTGGATCCCACAGGATGGAAGAATAGATATGTTTGACTTCAGGCAGGCACCTGAATAAGGTTCTTGCAAATTCAGGAGAGAACTCGGGAACATGGCTGGTGTGTTAAGGACTGTCCAGGGAAAGAGTGAGAAAACAGGGGCAAGGGATGATGAAAAAAGGCAACCGGCAAAACAAAAGGCTAATACAGTATTTTCTGCGGGTTTATTTCCTTTTTTCTTTCAGAGGTGATGATAGTTTCGAAGAAGAAAGGAGTCTGCTCTGCTTTGAAGTGCATAGTTCTAAGCTCATGGCTGGCAGTCCAGTGCCCCCTAGGAAGAAAGTGGTTGAAGAGACACGGCTGGTGTTGGAAGCATTCTTGCAAGGAGCATTAAATAGAGGAGAGGATGGGGCTCCAGGTCATGTGGGCCGTGGCTACCACGACCCCCAAAGTTACATGTCCAGGTAATGGCTTTGCAGTTGAAGATTCGGCTTACTTGCAAAGGAAGGAAATAAATAGAGCAGTATTTTTCAACCTTGGCAGCTTGACGATGTGTGGGCTTAATACTATATGGCTAGAGGTTTTTCCCTACCTCAAATATTTAACTTTCCTAGCTTCATTTTTTTAAAAATAATTTCCCCAACCTTTTATTATATGTGTTGTTCTGCTGCTCCTCACAAACAGTTTTATCACTTTCAGTTTCATGAAGTCAATTGGCTTGGCTGCTCTGAGATACCTCTTACGGAATGAGTGAAGAAATATGGGCAAATAAAAAATGACAAAAATCAACCAAGGAGGTTGGGGAATAGAACAACAGATCATGGTTCTCATTTTCAAGGTGCTTTCTTCTGTCCACAGGTCCCCTGTGGAATATTTTCCGGAGTGTCCTGCCTGCAGCCCTGCCCATGAGGGAAGTAACTGTGTGGAAGGGAAAAAACATAGCTTCCGCACTAGCATCAAACACCTATTGCAGAAGCGGTCCAGTTCTCGAGGGCCCTCAGACAATCTGCCCTCGCCTGGAGACTCATTAAAGAAATCTAAGGCAGGATCTGAGGGGACCCATCGCAAGCGCCATTTCTCCTTCAAGGGCCTCTTGAAGAAGAAGACTGCGACTGTTTCAGCAGAGATAACTGACCCCAATGCTCTCCCCAGGCGGCCTGACTCTTTGCCTCTCGTCACCTGCTATTGTAAAAAGCAGGCAGCTGAACCAGAAGAGGCCCAAACAACAGGCAGTACAAAGCTTTGCTACTTACTCTGTTTTCTCCTTGTTTCTTTATTGTGATGCTCAAGTCTCGCTTGGAAGGATGTTTATATAATCAAAAAGATAGGCAGACCTTCCTTTTCCATGCTACTCTAGTTCAGGAATTTAATTCTTACGTTATTGTAACAAGTAAATTCAAAACTGCTTGGAACATTTTGCCTCTGTAGCACCAACATGGTATCATCTTCAATATGTATTGTGACATTTGTTTAGTCACATATCTCATTGTTACTTGCATTTGCCTTTCTTCCAATTCTTTACATTTTCCTCAAAATCTCTTGCTTTCTGCACAGAATTCAAAATCTCTGATATTTAAAAATGAAAATCACCTCTTCCAAATTATCCCCTCTAAATGGAATTTTCTATTTAAGTTCATCAGAAAAAAATACTATTTTCTCTTACATAATTCTAATTCTAATTGGAATGACTTTAAGTACAATTATTTCTGTATTATCAGTTTTCAATCTAGGGTTACAATACTGTTACAAAACTTGCTCTCTAGTCTTCTTCCTGATAGCATACAGTGTTTCCCAAGTGTTATATAGTTATTTGACAAATAATCAAGTTACCATAACCTTAGCAGATGGCGATACTTAGCTGGTTTGGTTGATCTCAAAAAGCTAAGATAGGAGCAGACCTGCTTAGTTCTTGATAGTAGCCTATCAGGACATTTCAAGTAAAATAGGAAGTAAAAAACATCCCAGAAGAAAGCAATGTAAAAATACTTCCATATCGCTCTATCAAAACTATACAGACTTATTCAGGTATTACTATGAATTGGACTTGATTTGATAGAATCTGTAGTTTTATCATGTTAGTACAGTACTGTATTCACCTTTTAATGTTTTACTGTTCATCTTATTTCTGTAACTTCCTTAATAACAGGATTTGATTTTTTTTGCACCTTGCTTGAATAATTTTGCATTCTTTATTCCAGATGGTGAAGCTGAGGGTGCTGAGTTTTATACTTTGGTGGCTCAGAAACTAGATTACTTGGTGAAACACCAACAACGGGTCAGCCCTACAGCTGCAAAAAGCTCAGTTTCTCCCAAAGATCCAAAGATTACAATTCCCATAGACACAATCTCTGGCAATTCAGGTACTGCATTTTTTTTTCTTGTGTGTTTAAGCTGCCTCATCCAAAAACTCTGGGTTTATAAACAGTGATAACACAGAAATCCCTTCTTGATCTCTGAATCAGGTATCTCAGGTTTTTATGTACTGTATTGTCACCTTCCTGTTTTGATGAGACTTTAATTTTCAAAAATTCCAGCCAGCTTTTGGCCAACACATATGGAAAGCACCAGATTAGAGAAGTATGTTTTAGAGGAAGTACATGGTGGATCATATGGAAGGAAGGATGACTCTAAATTTAAAACAATCTCTCCACCTGAAAAATGAAGCTTAGATGAAACAATTTATCTCCTTTTACAACAATCTTACAAATTTAAACAGATTCCTGCATTTTAAATTAAACTATTAATTTAATTTAATTCAATTTATCTAAATTATTTGGGAGGGGAATAGTCTTCCTTTCAAGAATAGGTAGCCACAGGAGGATAGAGATCAAATGATGACAAGTACATCTTGGTGTTATCACAAAATGATATGAATAAAATATTTCCATCAGATCTTATGATGCATCTGACATAAAATTGTACTGGTATTTGTGCAATGACTTTGCAACACACATGCCATCACTTTGACATCAATGTGGCTTAAAACTGACGACCTTTCAGGGAAATATTGTTTATATTTTGGAATCACAATAATATGTTTTTCTCAGTTGCCTTGGAAAAAGGGCCAGAACAATTGGATGAGAAAGAGAAAGAACAAATCCTTCAGAGGTTGGTTGCCCTTCTGGAAGAGCAGGCTGCTATCTTCAATAAAAAGGTACATATGCAACAAAGAATTACCGCATAAAGTACTAACATTCAAACTGCAGAACCAGGCACTGGGTGTTTTGTGGCTGCTGTGTGGAATTTACCCTACGTAAGGTTGCTTTGCCAAAGATATTCATTCCTCCAGGGTTTTTTTACTGAATATGTTTTGTAAATCTTGGATTTTTTCCAAGTCTTCAAATAAGCCCTGTTGTCTATGATATTTCTGTTTTGACTGCATTTATTTTTATTATTTATTTATAAAATTTATAGCCTGCCTGTCTTATCTCAAAATAATTGGGCAACTTTTTGGGGTATAAGGTTCCGTACTCAAGTGTATACAAAGTTAACAAGTGTATACAAACTTGCACAGCTGAATCTCCCCACTTGCCTTTTTGTTTTGTGATCTATTGAATTTATTTTTAATTAGGTATGTGGAGTATTGCAGCTTAGGGCATTTCTTTTGGTAATATTTAGGCATTGGTTTCTTTTGGGGCTGTGTCTAAGAAGATTCTCAGTCTTCCAGGTCATAGTTACGGTATCCCAAAGATGCTTTTTCACAAGGCAACTGGACTTCCTTGTTTTTCTTTGAAGATGTTTCGTTTCTCATTCAAGAAGCTTCTTCAGCTCTGACTGGATGATGGGAAATGGAAAGATTTATACTCTTGCAGACAGATGTTCATTTTTATTATTTTAGCCAGTTGTTAAAGCTACCTGGAGGCTTATCTGTGTCTTCAGGGTCACCTGAGTAGTGCAAATGGATGTGGAGCCTTCTTGGAACTGTTGAAACGATTGTGTTGCAGACTGGAGATAGATGATGTTGGATCCCTCCCCTTCTGTTGAGAGAGGGCTGTTCAATTTTGACATAGATGGCCTCTTTGACCCCTCTTTCAAACCGAGGGATTGTGGAGCTCTGCACCCCACGGCTAGTTTCACCCTAGCCGTTTCACAAAATATAAATCTTTCCATTCCCCACCATCCAGTCAGAGTTGAAGAAGCTTCTTGGATGAGAAGCGAAACATCTTCAAAGAAAATCAGAAAAATCCAGTTGCCTTGTGAAAAAGCATCTTTGGGATTTTGGGGCTGTGCAATTATTCACATTTGACTTGGAAGAGATGTTTCAGAGTGAGTAGGAATCTGAATGCAGCATCTGTCTGCAACTCATTGGAACAATTGTAGAAACAGATACAGAGACTTTATTGAGTCTCAGACTTCATGCATTTCTACATGTTCCAAAGCATTGTTTTTTCTGAATCAAATTTGTAAAATCACAAACCCTTAATAGTTATTTAGGGATGATCCATTCTTAAAAGAGTACAGTTTACCATGGTTGCACTAAACAGATCATTTTTTCCTACCACTGTCTATCTGAATGTTAATCTGTTTTTTAAATTTTCCATTAACTAGTTGTACATAGCCATGCTAATTTACTTGTTCAATTAATATATTTTTCAGTGCTTTTCAAGATGGGAAAATAAAAAAAATAAAAATGCAATCAATTCAAGTCAGTTATAAAATGTATAGAAACAATTAAGAGAATTAGCAGAACATTACATGTAAAACTTTAAAAAGAAAAATAGCATTTGTGATAAAACAAAACAGCACCTATCATAAAAATCTTTCCATTAAAATAGTTTACTTCTTAGTCCAGAATGTCAGAGTACAGGACGACTTTGGTAATGTGTTGCCTTAGGGTAGGGGTGAGTTTGATATAACCTCTTTCTCAATCACTTGGAGGATCTGGTATTTATAAATAAAGTTTTACAGTATTTAATAAAATAATGTATGAACATATAACATGAGTATGAATGACTTCAATTTAAAGAAACAAAATATGCTTATTCCAACTTATTTGACTCTTTTTCATAATATTTATCAGTGCTTCTCTTCTTATACTGTAAAGTTCTCCTTTTAACTTTTTTCCCTCTTTGCTTTTGTTAAATGAGTTTTCTCCTGTCCGGCTGCCCACCCCTTACTGCTTCTCTCTTGTAGTTCATATAGCTCCCTGCCCTACTTGCTTAATAAAGAAATGCCCAGTTAATTTTACTTGCCTTAGACTCAAACCCCCGAAATTTAATATTCTTAATAATAACCAGCAAATAGGGCACTTAAACTGAAGTTCCACATTGTATAGGGTTTGTATTTTTCCAAGAGACTTTGTTTTATTTAACCTTTTCTCATCATTTTTAATAGTTGCATTATTTTGCACAAAGGACCATAGAGGCATCTGATTCATGATTCAGTATTGGTTTTTTAGACATTTTCTGTAGCTAATGTGAATCAAGAGTTGCAAATCCCGTAGGAATACCCCAGTGTTCAAAGCATTTAGGTAAAAAGTTACTAGAACTGAATTACATATGTAAAATAAAATATTTATATTTGTTGTGGCATTGATCAACTAGGTAATTGTGGAATCTTATGTTTTATTCATTTCACATACGCAATAAAAGTCTGTCTTCATATAAATAAAGATTCCCCAAACAGGTTGATTAATCTGGGGATGAAAAATTCATCCCAAAATGTGTATATATTACCTGAATTCTGTAACATTATAAAAGCAAAATATAATTGAAAATAGTAGGATTTATTGTATGCACACTATTCAAATTATTTTCCTTTCCACTGATATGCTGGTTTTTTATTGTGAAACCATATTTTCCTACTCTCCAAGAAAGGAAAAAGTCTATCAAACAAAGAAAGAAAAACGGCATTTTACTTCTGGACTAGATTGGATTTTTAAAATGATGACTCTTTGTTAAATACATATTGTTTAGCGAGTATGCTCTTGAGTTCCATATTCTGAGGAATAGCTTCCAAATGAAAGAAGAGTTGTAGTAGAATGTTCCTAAGAAAGTTGTCTAATCCTACCCAGGCACCTCAAACAGATAGCTGTCCAGCCTTTATTTTTTTTCACCTCTACCAAAGGTGACGCAAAGTCATAAGTCTCTGTTGCCACTAAGAAAATGATCCTATTGTTTGTCTGTTCTTTTGCCATTGACACTCATTCTATTCCTATTAGCAAAAGAAAATAAGTGTACTTCATCTTTGATGCAACAACATTTCTATTAGGTTTCCTCTCAGCCTTCCAACTCAAAAGTTCTTTATCGGGAGCACAGTGAATCATTTCTAATTGCAGTTGTCTCTTAAAAAGGTTCCTCTAATATTTGAACTCTTGACATTCATCTCATTTTCTTTCATTGGCAGATTGAAGCTGACCCACTGCTACGTAACACTATCTCCCGCCTCTCCTACCGCAGCTTTACTCACCTGGCTGAAGCCTTCACATCACGTACCCCAACTGGGGTTTCTAGCCCTCAGCTAGCCAAGCTAGCCCTTACCATGGAACTCACAAGGAAAGTGGCCGGCATTAACAGCCACGCAGTACATACCCTCATGGGCTATAGTTTGCAATATATGGATATGTTCATACCTTGGTTGCAGCAGCAAGGTGGCTGGGTATGTGGAGAAACGTGTTTCCCTGGATTTTACATGCTAGGCCAGATCACATTTAAAAGAGGAGCCCAAAAATGAAAAAGAAAAAAATACTGATATTTTGCTCAAAATATAATTAAGATGACTTGAGGTTCTAGTTAAATACTTTGGGGAAAAACAGTCATCTGTTCTGCAAATTGTCTGCTTTTGAGGGTTACAAAATTGGAATAAAACACTTATTTAGCTGAAGAGTTATACATTGTCTAAAAGCTGCAACTAAAAGCTTATAGAGTACCATAAGAGCATCTTAGTTCTATGCTAGAAAAGAACCTGTATTACATGTATAGTACTTGTGTTCTCTATCCCTGTATTATCAAGTACAATTGTGTTGCTGGATAGCAGCTGACAATTTATTTTTTCCTACAAAAAAGGAGAGAAGTTTCATTATTATATTTATATAATTATGAAGGGATATTTTCTTGTGGCTGAGGGACTACATTTTAATATTTCTGGTCTCCCAAGGGAATAACAGTGATGTAATTACATCACTGCAAATATACTGGGGCATTTTTTTGTCTTCTAAAACCAGAGGGTTTCCCATACTATATGTCACAATTCTGTCGTCAGAGTTGGAGCATGACACAATGGAAAAGGGAGGGAGGGAGGAAAGCAAGCAAGCAGGGCTTAATGGTGAAATGGAAATGGCTATTCTTTATAATAACATGTTTTTTTTTCTTTATAGGAGAACATTGTAGCCCAGGAGGAGATATTTGACTTGCAACTTGACTAAACAAACCCTTGTGCACCAGTGGCAATGCTCTTATGATGAATCATGTTTGCAAAAGACTGAGTGCTGGGTTGAACTGCTAGCACTTAAAGGCCTTTGTGACTTTCCACCTAGGCTAAATCTAAAGGGACTTTTTTTTAGTAGCCATGATTGGAGCTAATTCTGAGATATTAAGAATTAGCAGAAACCAACTCTAATCTTCGGTGCTCGGAGTGAATTGCAAAATTTGATCACAGTATGCCAAATTGTGTTGTCAAGTGTTCCTGCAGAAGTATGAAGTAGTTGCTTCCTCTAAAACCTGCCAGTTGTCAAAAATATTTCTGAAAGGGCGTTCTTCAGAGATACCTGCCATCAAAGGCAAGAAAAGTCATGCCCTTGGTGAGAACCTCTGTTCTTCAAGCCCTGAGCAACACTTGATTTTTTTTTCCACCCAAGATGAACTTTTCTTTCCTCAGATTTTATACTTGAGATTAAATAGATAACACTCAAATCTTATTTTATTCCTATTTTCCAATGGATAGATGAAATTTTCAGATGTGATATTGTCAATATTTATTGTCTATGCCTTTGTTCTGAATTTTTTGTTCTGAATTACTCTGAGAAATGTTGGAGGTTTTGAACAATAATTCCCGACTTGCAGGAAATTAATTTCAGTGGGACTATGATTTGTGTAAATATGGGGAGAAAACAAACTTAATATCAAACTCAGGGATATGGGAGTGTGTTTGTTTAACAGCAATGACTTCCCTGAAGCACTGTGATTTTTTTTAAATAAAAATTTAAAGATTCTTGTATTTTGTTGTCAAATACTTTTCCTAGCATCTGTTACTTTTCTTTGGGCAAGCCTATTCTTTTGATTTGATGACATAACCAATTCTCCTTTGGCTGTACTAATGTTCAACTGAAGTTTGGAAGTCCAAGCATAGCCTTAGTGCACCATATTGCAGAAGAAAAGTTAAACTGATATTATCTAATGATTTAAAACTCGGGAGATCTTTGAATATAAATGTACATTTATTCAGAACAAAGTGATATGTTCTGAAAGACGCCTGAATGATTCCCCCGAAATTCACCTTTCGGTGTATGATTGCCGCTTGCTCTGTTCCTCAACTGATCCAAGACGAGATAAGGAGCAATTCCATTTTTTCATTTCCCCCCCCTTCAGTACAAGCAGATCAGAAGGCGCTTAGAGCAACGTCATTGCCAGGGGCCCCGAGGACGAGCAGGAGGCGGGTTGAACGCAATCGTGTGTGCAAAGGACCAATGAAAGCGCTCAGGGTGCTTCCATAGAGAGGCGAGCTAGGGCGGTCGAAAAGCCACCCGGGAAGACCAAAGTGATCATAGAAGCTCGACTGCAAATTCATCAAGGCACTTCCTGTTTCCGTCTTTTGCTGCCGGACCTCCCGTGGCTTGGAGAAGGCGGAGCGGGCTGGAGCTTAGAAACGGCGCGAGAGGAGGGTTGCAGGAATAGCAGCATGGCAACGGCCGCGGTGAGCAACAGCCTCGTTTTCATTTTAGGAAGAGACTCGATTAACCCTCTTTCCTCCACACGAATACACTCCGGGTCTCTGGTCGTCATTGAGCTTCTGATGGGGGACCGAGGCCGGAGTAGCCCCCGTGGGATGCATTAATATTCCTCCTCATTCGCTCCCTTCTAGAAAACACTAGGCTTCTCCTGCCGGCTCTGCTTCAGATGCATTGGATTACAGCTCCCATCATTCACTGCCAGTCCACGTGAAACAGTAGTTCAGCTGGGAAGACAGCACTTTGGGGATTGGGATACATTTCCATATCGTGTGAATTGCATTTATGTATAACTTTCCTCCGAGAAGTTTACCTAGTTCTGTTTCACCACTTGCTAGTTTGTCCTTTAACTTCGCAAACTAGGCTGGGATTTCTGAAATAATACAGCAAGCTTTTTAGCGGTGCGCTGACTTCTGTTAATCTGATTTCGTTTTGAGGTCACAAAATGTTAACCAGGTTTTGAGACTTAACAATAGTCTTTGCACAATATGTATAGCTTGACTAAGGTTATCCTTATGAATTTCTGCAAGAGTTTAACAATGGTTTAATGTATAGATTCTGAAGAGACATTAATTCAATTACTTTTTAAGCATGTGTGAATGTAACCTATTGCCTTTTAGGATGGACCTCAACTCCCAGAATTCCCTTGTCTGCATACTGGCTGGGGAATTCTGAAAATCCACTCATCTTAAAGTCGTCAAGGTTAAGAAATACTGTTCTAGACTATATATCTACTGCACATTCTCACAACTTCCCTCTTATCCCCTTTTCTGAGTCAGTTATACCACTGCTGCTAGGAGAGAGTTGAGACAGTGTTAACTTGTCTCCCTGATTAGGATTTCTACTTCTCTGTTATCAGAATGGGAAAGTATCCCCCAGCAACATCCAAAGCAGTTTTTTGGTAGATACTTGAGAATTCTTTTTGCTCCACCAATTATGGGTCCTGTTAAACAACTGATATACAGTCTGACAATTTCAGGGGAGAAATTGGAATGCTATATAGTATATTGTCAGTTTGATGTAATGGTTAAGGCACAAGGCTAGAAATTGGAGGACTATAAGTTCTAGTCTTGCCTTATGTGCAAAATCAGCTAGGTGCTCTTGGCCAGTCACTCTCTTTCAGCCCTAGGAAGCAGGTAATGGCAAACCCACTTTTGTAATCTTGTCAAGAAAACTTACAAGGACTTGTTTAGGCACTTGCCAGGAGTCAAAAAGTGACTTGGGGAAAAAAATGTCATGTACCTTGCCAAATCACATTTTGAACTATTTAGGAGTAAGGAGTATTAATCTAGATTATCTCTGATACTAAACCACCATGATAATCTAAGCACATTGTTGTTTGCTCTGGCTGTCATGTTTACAAAGTCTTCAGCTTGTGTCCTTTCATTCAGTGACCATTTAAACTTATGGTAGTGCTGAAAGAAAAATGGATGTAGATCAGTCCTCAAAGTTCTGACCACTGAAGTACCCCTATGGTCATGTGATCACAGTCCAGGCACCTGTGTTCTCAGCTTGTGGCAGGAACATTGCAGGGACTTGGAATCATTGATCATAGTTTGCTATCTTCCCTTTGGGCTTCCCACAAGTAAAATCAGCGAGGAAGGTCAGAAATAATTTCTCGCTTTTTCTCCCTCTCACAGCACTTTCCTGTCCTTGTACAGCCTCTCCCAGCCCTCCCTTGGCCTCCTACAACTCAAGCAGAACCTGCGGTGGGCCTCCCCTGCCTTCTGTGACTTGTATGCAGCCTGCGCCAGCCCTCCCCAGTCTCCCCACTCACACTCCTTACCTGGAACTCATACCTCTTTCTGCTTAGTGATTCGTATATCTTGGGGTTAGGCGGTATCACCGAGCAATGCAGTCACATGATGTCACACTTACAACCACATTGCTTAGCAACACCAATTCCAGTCCCAATTGCCATCATAACCCAATGACTACCTATATGTGCATTCACTCAAATACAACATTTATACAAATGTATGCTATCATTCGTATAGCTACTGTACTGTATTCAGTTTTCCAGTCTGACCTCATTCACAGGACAATACTGTTTTCAACTGGTCTATCTCTCTCTGCCCATCTTTCTTTTTCCTCTTTTCTTTCCATGTTCCCATTACATTTTATTTTGTTCCATTCCATATATATCGATTTTTTTTTATCAAGTGGTTGATTAAGAATCATGTCTATACATATGTTAGGCACAAACAACCACATCCAGACATGTATACTTTAAGCTAACTAATTACATAATATTCTGTGTTTGGAGTGATGTGAGATGACAAGAGAGTTCACATTTGGAATTTCAATACTGTAGCTCATTTTGCATTTTGTGGTTTGGATGCTACACAGTTACAGTATACATTACCTGATATGAGGTGTTTCCAAATGAGATATCTGTTTTGAAAGAAATATAGAAAGCGATCTGTTCTATGTCTATTTAGCTGAAAAATTCAGACCAAAATGTGTTACTTATTTGAGATTTAGGACAGAAAACTTTTGATATATGAACATCATCTTCTCTCTTTTCTCAGGCTACGAAGGTTCCTGAAATCCGCGATGTTACCAGGATTGAACGTATTGGTATGTTTTCATTGCTGCCTCTTCCTAGGATGATTTCCAATTTTACCCCTATGGGGTAGTTTATTATTAAATCAATAATTATGGGACAAATCTAATAAATCAATGTGCTGCTGTCTATATCGAAATGGCTGCCAAATCAAAAGCTACTGTAGAGTTAGATGGCTTTGTAATTTTGATTCTCATGGTATACAGCAGGGCAGTTAATGCTGAATCTCAGGACAGATTCTTTTATTTGTGACTTCCAAATAAAATGGATAAAACATTATCTCCTTAATTTTGAGTAAGGAAAATTAAACATTTTAAATAGATTTTTAAATAGGCTTAATCTACTATCTGCAGAAATCACCTTCCTCCAAATTAAAAAAATATGACTTTAAAAAAAAACAACTTCCCAAACTGTCTCCACCTACCTACTTGTGGTTGCCTCATTAACTTTGCAACTGTGGAAATTGCCTTCCCCCCCCCCCCCAAAAAAAAAAAAAAAAATTAAGTAAAGCCTCCAGTCAGAAAACTGTCTGCTTCCAGTGTAAAATGTCACCAACCTCTTTTCAAATAATCTTTCATGTTCACAGGAGCCCATTCCCACATTCGAGGACTTGGCTTGGATGATACCTTGGAACCTAGACAGGTACTTGAAAAAAATAATTTCCAGAAAGTTTTTGGATTGATTGAAGTTGGGAGAAGAAGCAGTTTGTTCAAATGAGAGAGTAGAAGAATTGGTGCAATAATTGAGGAGAGAAGTTTAGTGTTTAAATTTAAACAGAGAGAAAAGAAAAATTATTAGTCAAATTATTCAATTAATTGGCTTCATCTGTGCTGATGGGTTTTTCAGATAAATGAATTTTATTATAAAAAAATTCTCTTTTAAAGATAAAAATATGTGAAACATATATATAACTGCTTATTCAGTTAAGAAAAAAGTTGGTAAGTTCTTCAGACCATTGTATTATACATATCCCATGATTGTTTGGGGGGTGGAGGCGAACTTGGTGTCATAACTTCAAATCTGAGTTGTAAGTATCTTTTAGGGGGTCTGTCATAACTTCAAATGGTCACTAAGTGACTGATCATAAGTCCAAAACTACCAATATTATGATCTCTGTGTGTGGAGTTTCACACACACACACACACACACACACACACACACACGGGTTTTTTTGTTTTGTTATCAAGATAAAGATTGGTCAACTTTGGATTAGTTTTTCTCTGGTCATTTTTATTTACAAGTACAATGTAAGTAACCTCACTACTATTTATTACTTGAATGTTTTCCAGAAAATTATTCATCTTAACTATCTCTTACTGTCATAGAAAATAAACAGGATAGATAAAGTTCTTGATTGTAATTTTGCAGTTTACAATACGATCAATATAGGGCTAAATCTGTAACCCATTACATGCAGCATTTGAATAATGTTAAATTATGTATTTTAGGAGAGATTAACAGGTTAAGTGTTAGAGTTTGGGAATGCAAATGTGAGAAATACGCTTTGTGAGGATTGAAATAAAGGAAAAATAATATCTCCCATGTGTCCATTTTTCTCCTTCCCCCCCCCCCTCCTGTTAGGTATCCCAGGGCATGGTAGGACAGTTGGCTGCTCGTCGAGCTGCTGGGGTGATTTTGGAGATGATAAAGGAAGGCAAAATTGCTGGTCGAGCTGTCTTGATTGCTGGCCAGCCAGGCACAGGAAAAACAGCTATTGCCATGGGTAAGGGCAGATTCTAGAAACCAGCAATGAGTTGCTGATATCTTGAATGATGATGGGTCTATCAATATGAAGGTTCCTCATTCTGAATTTCTTTTCTTGAATCATTCTGGCTGCATTCTCATTATGTAGTAACCGTGCTGTTATCTCTCTTCTAGGCATGGCCCAGGCACTGGGTCTTGACACTCCTTTTACAGCGATTTCTGGAAGTGAAATTTTCTCTTTGGAGATGAGCAAAACTGAGGCACTAACTCAGTCCTTTCGCCGTTCCATTGGTGTTCGCATCAAGTAAGAAGTTGCCACAAATTTGTATTCTCTGAGAGCAGATTAGGGTCAAGGGCTCCAACAGAAAGGACATTTCTTAAGACCAGAGAGCTAAACAACATGAGGAAATCAACAGCCAGGTTTCTTACTATGAGGGCAATTTGGAAATAAACCCCCATTTGGTTATCAATGACAGACACTCACAGATACAGAACTTTTATTATATATGTTAGAAAACTACATTACATTACTTTTCAACATAATCGCCATTCAAATTGAGGCACTTGTCATAACGTCTTAACAAGGTTTGAAATCCCTTAGTAGTTGCTCGGTGCCAAGTCTGGGCTGTGGGAGGGGGGGGATCAAAAACATCCCAATGGAACTACTTCAAAAGTTCTTGGGTGCGTCTAGCGGTGTGCGGGCAAGCAATATCGTGAACCAACACCACACTAGAAGTGGTGCCATAGAAAATCCCGCCAAATGTGAAGATGCCAAAGGAGCAAAGCAAGGGAAGTTCATGGAGTGTGGTTCGACCATCAGTTCTATGAAACGTTACGAAAACTCAGACGAGCCATCCATAACAAGTATCGGGGCATGCTGACTTCTGGTGTGGTGTTGGTTTATTTTATTTATTTATTTATTTATTTATTACATTTATATCCCGCCCTTCTCCTTTCGGACTCAGGGCGGCTGACAGATGATAAAAAGCTAACATAAATACATATTACACCTAGTTAAAATTTAATTAAAACGAAATATTTGAGAGTGTCCAATTAAAAGTAATTAAAACCCCTATAAAATCCCCTAGGCCAGTCCCGCTTC
>NW_015386394.1:2429888-2448931 GCF_001527695.2 Protobothrops mucrosquamatus
GATCACCCTGATCTCTGGGGGCAGTTCGTTCCAGAGGGTGGGAGCTCCCACAGAGAAGGCCCTCCCCCTTGGGGTCGCCAGCCGGCACTGCCTGGCCGACGGCACCCTGAGGAGACCCACTCTGTGAGAGCGTACAGGTCGGTGGGGGGTAATCTGTGGCAGGAGGCGGTCTCGAAGGTAACCAGGTCCGGTGCCATGGTTCACGATAATGCTTGCCAACACAGCGTTAGACGCGCCCAAGAACTTTTGAGGCAATTCTGTTGGGATGTTTTTAATCAAACCCTCTCCCCAATAGCCCAGATTTGCTGCTGAGCGACTACTACTAAGGAATTTCAAACCTTGTAAGACATTATGACAAATGCCTCTATTTGAATGGCAATTATGTCAAAAACTAATGTAATGTTGTAGTTTTCTAATGTAAACGCAGGTTTATTTCCAAATTGCCCTCGTATTTATGTCTATGAAATGTTTATACACTGATTTTAGCTTGTTAGCTGCAATATTTTTTGTGTTGCTTTCAGTGGCATTTTGGCAATTACTGTGACACAATAAAACTAGAGTTACAGCTTTAGCTATTTAAATGGGAAGTAGAAACAAATTATTAAAAAAATTCTTGATTGACTTTGAAATTATATTTCCATTTATGCAAAAGGAGTCTTTCTGTAGTGAGACATGCTACCATATGTCTTTCTTTTTCTAATGAACATTTTAATGCCTTTTTACAGGGAAGAAACAGAGATAATTGAAGGCGAAGTTGTGGAGATTCAAATAGATCGTCCAGCAACTGGAACTGTGAGTTGATGCTAGAATAGAACAATAGGGGAAAGATGGAGTTGGTTTGTCCAATTGCCCAGTACTGGTTGTACTTACAGAAGTATCTTTGTTAAGGCCACGATCACTGGAGAATGTTGATTGCTCCCTTCCTGTTGCAGGGCGCCAAAGTTGGGAAGCTGACCTTGAAAACTACAGAGATGGAGACGATCTATGATTTGGGCACCAAGATGATAGAGTCACTGACCAAGGAGAAAGTACAAGCTGGGTGAGCTCTGGGCAAATAAGAGGAAAACAGTTGCAAGAGATAGCAAAAGACACATGAAAATCAAGGGCTTGTACTAGATAAGCAGTGGCAAAGAAATTTTTTATTTGTCTGGTTTCTAGAGAGTGACTTTGTCAAAATCACTCAGTGAATTCATGGTCAAGTACAGACTTGAATGTCAGTCTTTCTGATCTGATGCTTTTAACTCTTGTCTGTCCGGTTTTCCAGCAGTCATTGGGATAAGTTGTCATTGCTATCATTGTGGTTAATGGAGATCATACAATGAGAAGTGTGTATGTAGTAAAGCAAAAAGGATAGCAGACAGAGAACAGAAAATAAGTTCATCCTTAAAAAAAATATCTTCATTCTTCTTTCAGTTGTGAGTAGAAAAGAGAAATTAACTGGTACTTCTGATGTCATAGGAGACATTGAGTTTCTTAATGAAATGCCTTTCGTTCAATGTTGAATGGCAGGCCCAATCCAAAGTTACCTCTGTCTGTTTCTACAGGGATGTCATTACTATAGACAAAGCTACAGGAAAGATTACCAAACTAGGACGTTCCTTCACACGGGCCCGGGATTATGATGCAATGGGCTCTCAGGTATTGTCATGAGGCAGAAGGTAAATTTGGGAGAAGCTATAAAGAGACCCAAGGTTCACTATGGGGAGAAGGGGAGGCAGGGATTGGTACAGCTTTTACAGGCACTATAGACTCTGGCCAAGATGTGGAGAAGGTCTCTAGGCCCTGCTAAAGAATCCTGGGAAGCAGGAAGCAGAAAATTCTAGGAGAGTAGATAGTGCTGGGCTTAGTTAGATGCTATAACAGCTTTACATGTATCCATTTTTCAGATACTTTCTGTCTTGAGCTCAGAATTACAGGGTTGGGCTGGGAAGCGGTAAGTTAGGGAGGATTAAAGTTTAACTACATCTGTCTGATTTAGACAAAGTTTGTGCAATGCCCTGATGGAGAGCTGCAAAAACGCAAGGAAGTCGTGCATACAGTCTCACTACATGAAATTGATGTCATCAATAGCCGCACCCAAGGATTTCTGGCGCTCTTTTCTGGTAGGAAGGTGGAGTGGGAGGAAATGGAGATTCTGTATCAAAACTCTGGTGTTTGGTATTTTCAGTCAAGGAAGAAGTCATAGTTATTACACTGGATTCAAGATTCTAAGATACCATAGGACAGTGGTGGCAAACCTATGGCACGCGTGCCAGAGGCAGCACTCAGAGCCTTCTCTGGGGGCACGGGCACCATCACCCCAGCCCCGCCTCCCCCTGTGGCCCCCTCCTCACCAGCAGCCTCCCCCCCAGAGGAGAGTCACCCACAGGCACAGCCCGCGCAGAGCAGTGCAGCGAAGGACATAGCAGCCGGGCAGCAGGGACAAGACTCCACCCTCACGCCCCATCGCATGCAGAGGATGCTGCAGGGTGCGGGCGGAGGGCGTGGCTGCCATGGTGCTGCAGGGCCACCTGGGCGATCTGCGGTGGGTCATGGAGGCGGTAGGTGGCCCTGTGGGCAGGCGGGGCAGGGGACAGGGCGATTATTGGGCACTCGATGTCTAAAAGGTTTGCCATCACTGCCATAGGATATCATATACGTATGATATATAATATGATATGATTTATGTATATACAGGATACATAAAGATATCTTCCCTAAGTCTCTTAATGTAGCTTTTCAGTTTATGCCAGTTAGATCACAAATCCTATTATTTTATGGTGGCTGGAGAGTGTAGAAGTTTCTAATTCACTATAGCTATATGATTGGCAAAAAATGATCAATAAGTTTAATACAGGACAGCAGTTCCTTTATAATTGTTATGTCCTATAGTCCAACACAAATAATAGCATTCCAGTGTAATGTAAATTTTGAATGGAACAACCGGGGGGGGGGGGGCAGGGAAGTTCCATAGCTTATACTTTTCTAACTTTAAGCCTGTGGAATTTATGGAATATTTATTGTTATTAATAAAAATGTAAAAAAATGTTTTTGGCAGTTTATGTGCAGATGATATAGGAAACATAAAGATTGTGATATTTATGTAATGGTAATTAACAATAAGGGTTCTATAACCCAGATAGATTGTGTATTTTAACGTATTGAAATTATATCTGATAGTTAGATAGATGGGAAATGTAAATATGGGATAACAGTGGGTATAATCTTCATCATTTACTCTTTTTCTTTTATTTATTTACCTAAAAGTATTTTGGATAGTATTTTGAGAAATTGTAATTATTGAACCCTTATTAAGTGAGAAAATATCTCCCAAGCCGTAAAACAGAAAATGGCTTTTGGGGTGGGGTGGGGTGTAATCTTGCATTTTTAAAAAAATGCTTGTTAACATTATTATATTAATAATGTTAATAAACTTTAGTATGAAAAGAAGTAAGAAACAAAGGGTAAATGATTCTTATATATCAGTGATGGCAAATCTTTTAGAGACCGAGTGCCCAAACTGCAATCCAAAACCCATTTATGTATCGTCGGGTGCCGGGTGGGCATGGCCCATTGGGTGGCTGTGGCCAATTGGGTGGGCGTGGCCCATTGGGTGGCTGTGGCTGCGGTGGTAACGGCAGACTGGGTGGGACTAAAAAGTTCAATCAATCAATTCCAACTTTGCGAGATCTTTTTTTTCCTGCGAGAAGTTGAAATTGATTGATTGAACCTATTTTTTTGCACATGGCGGCGGAGGCCTAAAGCAAAAAAGTTTTATAAAACCCAGCAGAAGGCCTAGGACTGGGGCAATGGCACACGTGCTCACAGAGAGGGCTCTGCGTGCCACCTGTGGCACGCGTGCCATAGGTTCGCCACCACGGTTATATGATTCTCTCCTTTCTACTCTTTGAATTAAAGTGAGGAATTTTTAGATTCCATCTACATATTGAGATGAAAAGTATGGGTAACAGTGACTCATGTTTCCTCTCATTTCTGACCCTACATTTTCAGGTGACACAGGAGAAATAAAGTCAGAGGTGCGGGAGCAGATAAATGCAAAGGTAGCAGAGTGGCGAGAAGAAGGCAAAGCTGAGGTGATCCCTGGGGTGAGTTGTACATTTTAGAATGTAGAGTAAATCTCCAGGCCATCTCCCTCATTTTGTAGTCCTTACCAACCATTTATTCAGCAACCAAACTTAAGGTGTTGAAAAAATAAGTTTACAACTAGTTTATGATCATTTATGACCTTTATAGTGTCCTTCAGTCACTTGATCATGATTATAATCAGTGCACATTGTGCTTGACCTGTTTGGGAGGGGGGATGTTTCCATTAATTTGTAGAGCAGAGAGATTGGAAAAAAGGGGAGTTCAAGAGAGTAAGCCATTTGTACACATTAAAAGCAGTGCAGTTGCACCAGCAGCAAGTAAGAGAAAAGGAAATATTACCTACAGAAATCACTTGCTCCCCACCCACAGAACAGAAATATTGGAGAAGAAAGGATTTCAAGAGAGTAAGCTGTTTACACAATAAGAAAGATAAAAAGTCCCTTGAGCGGTCAGAAGGGCAGAGGAATGGTTAGTAGACAAACGAAAGCCAAAGGTGTGAAACTGAATACCCTTTTCTCTTTTTAGCCAGAAAGCATAGTGACGGTCATGTAATTCCCCACTTAGTAATCACTTCATTTAGCAGAGGAGTTGCCAGTCCTACTTAGAATCATTAAGTGAGGACTATTTGTATTTTATTTCTGACTTAAAAGTTCTGGAAGGATAAACCTTCTCCCATATATTTCCTCCCTATTCTATAGGTTCTCTTCATTGATGAAGTCCATATGCTGGATATTGAGTGTTTCTCCTTTCTGAATCGAGCCCTGGAGAGTGACATGGCACCCGTCCTCATCATGGCCACCAATCGTGGCATCACTCGGTTGGTATCAGGCCGAAAGATCTCACTATGGAGAAATGCATTAAAAATCAGCTTCTACAGTACCCAGATTCTGTGAACTCTAGGCAGGAGTCCTGTTCTTCTTTGCCCTGCATAATTGATTGCCTTTGATAGGCTCGTTAGGGCTCTGAAATGATTGTAATGCTTATATGGATCATTACTCCCTGTTAATGAGATTAAAATTGAAATGCAATGAGATTTTGTTCTGTGCACTGAAGGAAGACAATGAGATATTGATAGACAAAGATACAGTTGAAAGAAAGATTACACATGTACTCTTTGCCAAGCGGAGAGTTGTTATAAAATATTAGAGATGCTGGATGTTTTTAGTAAAGTCAGCTAAGATTGCACAGAAACTATTGTTCTCAAGTAATGACTTTTAATGGGACAATATCAAACAAAGGTGAATGAGGCAATAAATGATGTAGATTTATTTATATTCATTCAGAAAGGAAAACCTGTTGTCCAAAGATGACCCCTTAGCATTAGATCTACATGCTATTCTTTCTACTGGCTTATTAATCCTGTGGACCCCCTTGTTAATTTCTTTTCCTTGCAATGCAGAATTCGTGGCACCAACTATCAAAGCCCCCATGGCATTCCTATTGACCTGCTGGATCGTATGCTGATTATTTCAACCTCTCCGTACAGTGATAAGGAGACCAAGCAAATATTGAAAATCAGGTGAGGAGTACATTGTATCAGTTTCTGCCCTGAAACAATGCTCCTACATATTTCCTGTATCACAGTTGCCCCCTTCCCAACTACACCCTTACAATCGTATATTTTTCTACTTGAGATGAGGCATTTTGTATGTTGATTATAGTCAGGCTTCTCTTTCAGGTGTGAAGAGGAAGATGTTGAGATGAACGAAGATGCCTATACAGTACTAACCCGCATTGGTTTGGAGACTTCCCTCCGCTATGCCATCCAGCTCATCACAGCAGCCAATTTGGTGTGTCGCAAAAGAAAGGTAAGCTCAGACCTTGGTATGGATCAGGCAGGAACCATGGATAGAGTTATATCACTATTTATGGACAGCTTTAAAATTTGCCCAGTATGTTGATAAGATTAAAAGTTTATTAATAAAAAAGAACTGAGAGACATAAAGCAAATTTGGAGTGTAATTATAATTTTGAGATCTTGATGGTTATATATTGAGTCCGGAAAACTCTTTCCAGCTTGTTCCTTTTACCCAGAGACTCAGACATGTAGAAGGAAATTGCATATCCACTTGTATTTGTATTGTTTACTCAATGAACTAAAATCTTCACTTTTTCACACGCTTTTTATATTCCTACAAAACTGAAAATCTTATAGGCTTATGCCAAAAGAATCAGTGTCGAAAGTATTTGTGATATCTTCTTGATTGCAACGGCTCCTGAAGTCAAGATTCCCATAAATTTCTTATTTCCCATGTTGGTTGTTCCCATGTTGGTAGTTGTCTCACACCTCCCAGTACTATGGTGCATTATTGCTTCATCCGCTTCACATGAAAACAGTGTTATTTTGGCAAACCTTGTTCATAACGTGTCTTCTTCGTGGTCATCACTGGGGAAACTTATTTTTTGAAAGGAGCCTTTCTTGGCTGTTTTGTGCAAAATTTCAGATTCTGCTTACTCAACACAAATACTGTACATGACATAGAACTATCCATCATCATTAGCCTGTGGCAATTATTCCAAATCTTCACAATAATTACTGTATACTTATTCTGACAGTAAATATACCGTGCAGAACAGTTTTCCTACTTTAATGGTGGAGTTAGTGAGGGTCCTTTTCATGGGTTGCTGCCTGTGTACCAGAAATACTCACTTTTTCCTTTCATGTCCTCAGGGCACAGAGGTTCAGGTTGATGACATCAAGCGTGTATATTCTCTGTTCCTGGATGAGTCACGCTCCACTCAATACATGAAAGAATATCAAGATGCTTTTATGTTTAATGAACTCAGTGAGTAAAAGTATGAGTGAAGAATAACGAGAGCTCTCCCAGTCCTAAAACCATCTTCCCCTATAGCAGCCATTTTCCCTAATGGCAACATTTATACCCTGTGTGATAACGCTTGGGTTAAAAAAAGCAACATGCTAAATTATGAACTATCTAAGTACATTTTGGTAATATGTTATATGAACTCAAATTGTTCTATTGAAGTTAAGACTTAACCATCAAGTATACAAATTAATTGTAAACAATTGAGCTCTCTAACTTAAGCCAGGCCACCAAAGGTTAGGACTCCACATCTTGTTGTTTTTTTATAGTAACATGAATGATTTGATCATGTACCAAGCTTTCCCATAGCAAAAGACCATCATGTTATGGTTTGACTGCCAGAAAGTATGAAAGCTGCTAAATAGAATATGAAATGGGAATGTAGAACAAGATGATCCAAGGTGCAGGCTGACAAGTATGGGCACTTTTGATGCTAGTGCCCTTTATTTGGTCCTTGGTCTCGACTGCTGTAGGCTTCCTAATATTAATTTGTAAAAAGAATTCTGTGATTATGTGGGAACATGAGGAATTTCACAGAGTTGAAATTTTAAGAACAGGCCCTTTTAAACAACAACTTTATTTGTTGAGGATAATCTCCTGCTTGTCCCCCAAATCAACTTAGTAGTGTTTCTCCACCTTGAAGATGTTTTGTTTTTATTTTTCAGGAGGGGAGACCATGGATACATCATGATAAGGTTTAAATACCCAGATCAGAGGGAGTGTGAATTGATATTCCTTTTCTGGTTATTAGTTTTTTGTACAAATAAAACTGGATTTCCTGAATTTCTGCTTGTTTCGAATTGGAAAGGCAACAAAAATCAGTTTTTATTATTTCAATAATTGTTTCCTGTGTGTCTTTACTGTGCTGTAATGGAAATCCATTACAGCATTGCTTGTTGCTCTGTAAATATGGTTCTTTTCTCAAACAGATTTAAGTCTGTTAAATTCTGCAAGCTTTTTTTCTGTGACACAACATTCAGACCCTCATAAAAGGATTATATATAATATTTTTATATATTAGCATTGTCTCTTTCTTTTCCATAAAATAGCCCATAATGTTGAGTGGAGAGGCTTATAAGAAAAGACAAAAGCAGTTTGACTTTCAAAACTTTATTTCAGATACCTTCTGGAAAAAAGTCATTATAGGAATGCCTCTGCCCCTTTTAGAGTTTCAGGCCAATTACAAAGTTTGACCGCAGAGAGAACTTAGGCACTCCATACATGTGCCTTTTCTGGCAAAGGCAGGACAACAAAACAACCGTGTCCAATATCATGTTGCTGGTTTGATGTCAACCTTCTGAAAACTGCCGGTAAAGTGATTCTAATTTGGAGTCTGTAAACTGAGGCACAAAATTAATCTTGAGAATTTCAGAGAAACCCTCCTCGAGGGATGGCTCCACATACTTGCTCCTGTTAAAAAGAAAAATAATCATTAAGTAGTCCCCAGGGTTGGGAACATTTCTTCTTCTTCTTGTGCCATATCCGTTATCGGATGTTGGCGATCCTGTTTTTATCAGCAGCCGCATGAAAAAGTGCTGCCGAGTTTTGTCCAAACCAGATTTTGAAGCCATTTGCAGAGTTTTATTTAGCCATGCTATTGGGTTTTTTTGCAAGGATGGAAAGTGCCTAAGAAAGCAAAAAGTCAATAGTGACAACCCATGACCTATGGCCATTCTTCTTTCTAGATGTAATATAGGTTTGCCCTATTTTACATTTCCCCCTCCCTTCATGAGAGGTCCAGTGACATCTATCCCTGCAGGTGGGAGGTGGAACAAAGGGAGCCACTGACTGCAACACACATTCCAGTGTGTTTCAAAGGGCCCTCTCCTTCCAGAGAGAAAGGCTTACCTATCAACTGCTAGTGCAAGGCACCCCCCCCCTCCACGTGAACCCTCTCTCCCAACAAACACCGGTTGCTTCCTTGTCCTTCCTCGCCAGCCCTCACCATTAGAGAGAATTTACTTCTGGCCTCAGTGCAAAGCAGCCAATGGCTGATTGGACATAGGGACCAGAGGGAGGCAGGAAAAAGGGTGGGGGTATGTCTCTCCCATCTCTCCTTGCACCATGCAACCTGTGTATTCTTGGGAAGTATAATTGGAAGGCATGGCACTGAAGGGACTCCCAACTTTCCCAAATTTCATTATCACGGGGATCATGGATTTTGGCATCCTGTATATTGGCCCATTAGAATTAGCTTAGTTGAATAATTATTGGCCTATACCCGTGGTGGCAAGCCTATGGCATGTGTGCCAGAGGCGGCACTCAGAGCCCTCTCTGTGGGCACACGCGCCGTCACCCCAGTCCTAGGCCTTCAGCTGGGTTTTATAAAACCTTTTCGCTTTAGGCCTCTGCTGCCATGTGCAAAAGAAAAAAAAGGTTCAATCAATTTCAACTTCTCATGGGAAAAAAAAAGATCTTGCAAAGTTGGAATTGATTGAACTTTTTAGTCCCACCCAGTCTGCTGTTACCACCGCAGCCACGCCCAGCCAATTGGCCACACCCACCCAATGGGCCACACCCAGCCAGCACTCAACGATGCATGTGGGTTTTGGGTTGCAGTTTGGGCACTCCGTCTCTAAAAGGTTCGCCATCACTGCCCTATACTTTCCAGCTTCATCCAATTGAAGCTTGCAGATATGAGAGTTTTATTTCTTTATAGAGAAGTAAAGAAAAGAAGGAGTTTTATTCAGATAACTCCTTGATTATTGTTGGGGGGCAATATGCTGACTGTAAACCGCTTAGAGCTGTAAAATACTGTGAAGCGGTATATAAGTCTTAAGTGCTATTGCTATTATATTTGGCAGGGAAAGCCTGTAACTTAACATCTCGAGAACCGCTAATTAGCTTTTTGAATTCAACTTCTGGAAATAAGTGTTACAGCTACTTCTAAATCTCCAACAAAAGTAGCTTAGTACTCTGAGAATAAATGCCCAAGAAGGAATAGTTTTTCATTCCTGTTCCCCCTCTTTTCAGAAACTTACTTATAGGTATTCAATACAATGTTATTCACAGGCACATGTTCTTTTTCTGTCATCTCTCGGAACTAAAAAGGAAAAAGCAGAGCATTCTAGTCAGCAGAACATAGTGATGGGAAAAACAAATTGGATAGTATTTAAGTTTCAAAACAAATACAGTACAGGGAGTCTTTGACTTATGAGCCCAAATTTTGTGTTACTAAATGAGAAAGTTATTAAGTGAATTTTGCCTCACTTTACAATCTTTCTTGCCACAATTGTTAAGTAAGTCACTACAGTTAAGTTAGTAACACAGTTGTTAAGTGAATCTGGCTTCCCCATTGACTTTGCTTGTCAGAAGGTTGCAAAACATGAAAATATGACCCCAGGATACTTGCAACACTCATAAACCAGTTGCCAAGCATCCAAATTCTGATCACATGACCATGGGGATGTTGCAATGATCTGAAATGTGAAAAACTGTCATAAGTCACTTTTTTCAGTAACGTAACTTCCAACAGTTACTAAGGCTACCTGTAGTCCTCAACTTCCAATTGCAATTGGTACTGAAATCTTCATTGCTAAGTGAGGCACTTGAAAAGTGCCACCACATTGTTTAGTGATGGCAATCCCAGTTGCCACCATTAACCGAGGCAACTTCCTGCCTGACATTTCATAACCAGAAGCTGTGAATGCTTCAACACTGGAAGTTTTTAAGAAGAGACTGGACAATCATTTGTCTGAAATGGTACAGGATTTCCTGCTTGAGCAGGGGGTTGGACTAGAACAGGGGTAGGCAATCTTGGCTCTTTTATGACTCGTGGACCAGCATAGCTGGCTCAGGAATTCTGGGACTTGAAGTCCACGAGTCATAAAAGAGCCAAGGTTGCCTACCCCTGGACTAGAAGATCTCCAAGGTCCCTTCCAACTCATCATCATCATCATTATTAATTATCCCAAGTCCTTGGGGAAACTGCAAGTCCTAGGTAGCTCATATGCAGGTAGGCAGGTAAGTGGCTGCTCTGCGTGGGGGAGGGTGTAGGGGAGATATGACAAGGGTCAAGGAGGGAGCAAGGGGATGTACAAGGAAAGTTAGGTGAGGCTGGGAGAAGGTGTAAGGGAGATGCAGCAAGGGTTAGGGTGTGCAGGAAGTATAGCGAGTGTTTAAGGGCATTGCGTGGATTGGGGAGGGTGTGAGAAGCGGTGAAGCTCAGGGAGGGTATGCAGGGGTGTGCAAGTGGCCAGCGTTATGGAGTGTAGAGGGGCTGGGGGAGGTTCCGTAGTTAGGGGAGACTTTCTGCAATCTGCAACCTTCCCAATTGGCTTCCCCAGACTTTTTGGGGAAGTCAGCAGGGAAAGTTGCAAATGACAATCATTATCATGGAGTCCTGAAACTGGTCGTAAATACAAGTCAGTTGCCAAGTGCCCAAAATCATATGATCGCAAGGATGCCTAGAATTCTGAGAATCGGTTGTAACCAGTATTTGTTCAGCACCATTGTAACTTTGGTCACTGAATGAATATTATACATGAGAGGTCCTCGGTGCTCTGAGCTTATTTTCTTGCAGATGTTTCATTTCCTAAACTAGGTAATATCATGAATGCTAGTTTTAATGTTATCTAGTAACCTAGTTAGTGCTAACCTAATGTTACCTAGTTAGGGTAATGAAACGTCTGCAAGAAAACATGAAAGCTCAGAGAGTACCAAGGACCCCTCATGTCAACCCTGAGTTACAAATGTTCTCCTTTATTGGAATATTATAAATCAAGGACTACTTACTCATTTAGAGAGGGACAGTAGAACATCATTTATCTACAGGGAACACCAGGTACTGATTTGGCTAATGGGATAAATAATTTTTAGGAAGGGCTTTGTCAGGTCTTGTAAGATTCCAGAATCAAATCTTTCACCTTCAAAGACAGAATACTTGCACTAGAAAAAACTGCAAGCTACCAACGCTACATTCATTTTTAGGCAAAAATGTGACTTATGGCAAAAAAAAATTTCTAGGGATGTAAAACTATTCAGATTCAATGTGGAAAAGATGTGTTGGTCTATCTATATCTGTCAGTGGCTCTTGAAGCACCTTCTTCAAACCTGAATAGTGGCACACTTCTAATCTACTTACAAACTCATGTATTTTTGGAGATGCCATAATTTATACATAGCTTGCTACTGCTCTGTGTCAATGGTTCTAGAATTTAGATTCCTGGTTGGATTATAAGAGAAAAGGAGGGAATCCTGCAAGTCCTCAAGAGGAGTGGAGAAGGGGACTGAATTCAAAGAAATTTGTTTCCCAATTGAAGAAGGTATATCATGGTATAAGGCAGCAATTTTAAAATGGGTGGACTTTTTAAAATTCTGCCTTTATTATTTTAATAATTCAAGATTGTGAACATGCCTAATACTCCTTCCTTTTCCTAGTTTCCCTTGAACAGCAACTCTGTGTGGTGAGTTGAACTCAGAGTAACTGGCCTAAAGAAACGGACTAGAACTTAGTTTGCTGGTTTCTAGCTTGGTGCCTCAACCACTAGACTGAGCTGGTTCACTGGGAATTGAAGTCCACCCATCTTAAAATTGCTGAGATTGAGAAACAGTGATCCAAAGTACTTACTCTGTTGTTATGCTTGGCTTGTTCCAATGAGGCAGTAAAAAGAAAGCAGCGGCAGGGAACCTTGGCCTTCTTAGCACATTCAGTGTACCTAGATAAGGGAGCAGCATTTTAATTTCTCAACTTGTCCAATTCTTTTCCATCTTTGGGCTTGCAGCTTAAACATCTGCTAAAGGGCAGAACCTTTACCTGCTTCTTGATTCCAGGTCAGGATTGGTATTATCCACTACTACACTCTTTCCTGCTTGCAGTGATGTTTCACACAATGTCACACATTTCTTCCATGAACCAAGTGTGTCCTGAAGGGGAGAAAAGCAGGATGTAAAGGAAGGAAGGAAGCAATAAAACATGGTGAGAAGAGTTTTAATCTCCCATTGCTTACCTGGTTGATGTATGCATATCCAACTGAAACCAAATGTTTCTTCAAAAAAGTTGATTTGCCAGCTGGAGTGAAGAAAAATAAAGGGGAGAGGGAGTATAAACAGTGGAGTAGAGCAGAGATTTCTAAAAGTCTAGAGAATTAAAAAAACATCGGCAATACATGCCTTAATATGGGCACACATTTTTCTAAAATGGCATCCACGTTCCTTGCAACATTCACAACTGGCAGTCAAATAGATACAGTCAAATAAGATACAGAAGGATCTGGACAGACTTGAACACTGGGCACTATCTAACAAAATGAAATTCAATGGTGAAAAAAGCAAGGTTCTACATTTAGGCAAGAAAAACCAAATGCACAAGTACAGCATAGGTGGCACCTTGCTCAATAGTAGTAACTGAGAGGGACCTCGGAGTCCTAGTGGACAATCACCTAAATATGAGCCAGCAGTGTGCTGCAGCTGCCAAAAAGGCCAACACAGTGCTAGNCATAAAGAAGAGGGAGTCAAGCTATTTTCCAAAGCGCCTGGAGGCAGGACAAGAAGCAATGGGTGGAAACTAATCAAGGAGAGAAGCAATCTAGAACTAAGGAGAAACTTCCTGACAGTGAGAACAATTAACCAGTGGAACAACCTGCCTCCAGAAGCGGTGAATGCTCCAACACTGGAAGTTTTTAAGAAGAGACTGGGCAGCCATTTTCCGAAATGGTATAGGGTTTCCTGCCTGAGCAGGGGGTTGGACTAGATGACCTTCAAGGTCCCTTCCAACTTTACTATTATTATTATTATTATTATTATTGTTATTATTATTATTATTATTATTATTATTATTATTATTATTATTATTATTATTATTATTATTATTATAAAAGACATGATAAAAAATCAAATCCTTACTTTCACAACATGTGCACAAACATAACCACAGTTTCAACACAGTTTCAACCATACTAGACCAAGCCAAATCCAAAAATGCTAGAGAATTCCTGGAAGCCTGGCACTCTGACAAATTGGCCATCAATAGACATAAACATCTATATGCCATTCAAGACAGACAATCAACAAGCGAAAAAGGGAACCAAAAGACCAGAATACCTCTTGACCAGCACACTCATATGAACAGAAATTAACACCAACAATCAAGACCAACAATCAAGAAGCAAACAATATCCCAATCAAGAACTGCCAAACAAGTTAATAGTAAACAGCCCAACTAAAGAACCACCAAGACCACTCCCATTAACATTGATAGGGCAAGCCACTAGATCAGTGATGGCGAACCTTTTAGAGACCAAGTGCCCAAAAATCGCCCCCACCCCATCCCCCGTTCCCGCCCCACCTGCCCACAGGGCCACCCACCGCTTCCATGGACCACCACAGATTGCCCAGGTGGCCCAGCAGCACCATGGTGACCACACCCTCTGCCTGCGATCCGCAGCATCAGCTGCACACGACAGGGCGCGAGGGCGGAGTCTTGTCCCCGCTGCCCGGCTGCTATGTCTTGGCTGTGCTGCTCCGCATGGGCTATGCCTGGGGGTGACTGTTCTCCAGGGGGCTGCTGGTGAGGAGAGGGCCACGGGGGGAGGCAGGCATGGGGCGATGGCATGTGTGCCCACAGAGAGGGCTCTGAGTGCCGCTTCTGGCACATGTGCCATAGGATCGCCACCACTGCACTAGATTATAAAATGAGAGCAAAGCCCACTCCTTATTAGCACTGATGATGTTACCTAGCCCAGATAATGTCTGCCAGAAAACAATCAAGCTCAGAGAGCACCAAGGACCCCTCACTTCAACCCTGAGCTACAAATATTTTCTTATCTGGTAGGGCTGTGTAACATTCCAGATTCCCACCAGAAAAAAAAGATCCACACTGGGTGTAAGGCTCATCGTGGAATTTCCTTATGAATTTTCCAGTAGCTTTAAGGACTTGCTAATAGTATGCATCTCACATCAGTTCCAATCACCATTTCTCTTTTGAAACAGGATTACTGCATTTCTTTATTTCTAAACACCGAAAATAAAATTTATTTTTCAGAATATTCCTCTTCTACAGCACAACCTCTTCTGAGGAGCAGATTATCTCATGTTCCTGGCTAATCAAGTGGGGGGAAGCTTAAAGAAGTTTCTTTACACAACACATTAACTCATGATTAAATGAACTATGGTTTATTGAATTCCAGGCTTCATGCTGCACTCTAACTAGCCAACTACTTGTTAAACAAACGTACACAAAGCCCATCAAATGGTTGTGACTGAAACTAGTTCTGGGCTCACCACTTGACCATATGGAAATCTAGCAGATGACAAGACCAAAAGTTCAGAGAACTTGAAGGCTTCACGTTTTACAGGCTCCTTAGGTGCACAGATGATCACTCACCAGCAGGGAAGCCAACAGCCACAACCAATTCCGAGGAAGATGGGATCAGGCAAGCATTGGGGGGATCATACAGTTGAGCTTTAGGATCCACTGCCCGCTAGATTAGGGGGTAAAGAGAAAAGCAGTGTTTTAATACTAAAATATAAATTTGAAACCTGGATTTGCCCTGCAAATCTTGATTGTGCCTAATTTTTTTAACCTGTTCTTCTAGTTTTGCAGTTTATTAGATCTTACTGGGCCCAGTATCATTAATGTCAAAACCCACATATTTTTCAAGAAGCAGAGTATTAATATAACGTGAATGTAAAAGAACATAGTTTAAAATAATGCTTACTTTATGAAACAGAACAGCATTTCTCTTGTCGTTTTCAATGACTTTATTATTTTAACCTGGTGCAACTTCTAGATCAGGGGCTTTACTTTTTATGATAAAACAATAAATAATATAAAAAGATAACAAATAAATAAATGCTGGAAGAGAAGCTAGTTTAAAAGAGACAGAAAAGTGACTCACAGGGTCAAAGTCGGGAAGTGCAAATGGTGCCTGTTTCCAACCCAGGAAATATTCTTCAGGCGTGTGGAAGGGAAGCCCAACATTCAAAGCAAACTGTGTGAATAAGCAGAATAGCTTTTAATGCGGAGGAAGCAGGTTTTCTGGCTTCCTGAAGATATGTGTGCTCAAATCCAAGTACATCCAGTTCGCCTCTGATCCTGTTCATTTTGCATCACTTGTTTCTAGGTTTGCTGAAAATCTGAACCTGGGACCAGACCTGAGATAATGCATATAACCTTTCGCCTACAAAGATTTCACTACTGACACATTATCTTTCTTTTTACAGACTAAGAGATAGTAGCTTGTTTTAAAAGAAAAAGGTTCAGACTGGCTGCCAAATTTCTTACTAAAGCTATTCTTTTTAGTTTCAGATGTTTGTAATTTTTGATGCAAAAAATAATTGCTGTAGCTCTTAAAGCAGCACTAGGAGAATCTGTGGGTCTTGGCATAATGCTGAATCCCAAATCTGAGCAGCTCCAGAGTCACAGGATTCCTGTTCATACGTGAAAGTGAGTAAATTGGAAGGAATAATGCAGATGTGAAGACTACCCACTCATAGTTGTATATTCTCTGCTGGTGCTATTCTAGCTCTGGCTGTGGAGAAATGCATATCCATGCAGCTTTTCTACATTTGTTCCCAGCAATAAACCCCTGCAAATTCCTCTTTTTCACTGTTTAGATTGCCAAATCCTTTCGAGACCTCTAATTATCTTTGTTTGCCCCTAGAAATTTAATTAACTTTATAGCCCTGTTTAGCTTAATTATGACTTCTATAATTTAGAGTAAATATTTTGAACTTTAGCAGTTCTTACATTCAAACAAAGAAATGATCATATATATAATTCTGGCTCAGTTTTCCTATTTATTATAGGATATAGTAGAGATTTAAAGAGGGGGAAATAAAATGAGAGAGGTAAAAATATCTCTTCCAATTTTACTGGAAAAGTATTAAAAACTGCCTAACATGCTTAAAAAAAGTGGCTAGCATTTTTTGATTATTTTTTTTTAAAGTTGGGTTTATTTTATCTCAAGAGGGAAAAAATAAATGTATAAACTCTGAATCTGACTGAAAGGAGAAAGGGAAACCTACCGTCACGCTGAATCCTGCACACATAGTCCTTGTGTCAAACTATCATATCATAGACAACTAAAGACTAAAGAGACCTATCAATCATCCTGAAAGCTGGATTAAAAACAAAAGAAACAGTAGAGATACGTGTGCTCTCAAATTGATTATATTTTCATCCCAAAAGTTCAAAATGATTAATCCTCAGACAAGAAAGACTGTAAGATGTATGAAGGAGTAGGTTTTCCCTCTTACCAGACGGTCACTGCAAGAAAAATCTTTCTTCTTCTGCCCAGGGGCCCAGTTTGCTGGACGTCCAGCAGCATCTATGGAAGGGAAGAAAGATATGAACACATCCATTACCATGAGATGGGAAACTGATCCCTAGGATATCAATAATAACTTTAAAAACTGGGCTTTGACTGTGAAGGCCTAGAAATATCATTGGCTAGGACAACAAAGGTAGATTCTGGGAGTGAGTCAAATCTACTCTTCTACTGTTATATCAAATGGCCTTCCTGGTGGCAGAACTCACCCTGGTGGCACATGGTTAGAATGTAGTATTGCTAGCTAACTCTGCCCACAGCCATGAGTTCAATCCTGACGGGCTCAAGGTTGACTCAATCTTCTATCCTTCTGAGGTTGGTAAAATGAGGACCCAGTTTATTGGGGGCAATATGCTAACATTGTAAACCACCCAGAGAGTGCTGTAAAGCACTATGGGGCTGTCATATAAGTCTATGTGCTATTCCTATTGCTTCCTTTGTGCTTGACTCACCTCCTACATAGACACTGTCTTGCAAAGACACTTCTAAGCCACCATTTGCCTTGAAAGAAAGGGGAGAGAGAGAAAAAGGGAAAATCCAGACATGGAATGGCAGACTATGCTTTTGCTCTTCCCAGCCCTCTCCATACACACACCCTCTTTTAGTACCTTTTTGCACAGATAATCCCACATGCCAGGGACAGGTTTGCGGTACATTCCTGAATGGGTTGCCACAAAGACCTGCAGAGAAAGGGAGGTAATAAAAATGAATACTGGTTAGACTTGGATTATTATGTGATTATTCCTGTACTCAGTTCTGGGAAGTCCGGGGGGGGGGGAGGGGAGAAGGGGATTAGGGGATAGAAATTATAAAAATTGATGTATTTATATATTATAGGTAAATAATGGAATTGTATTAAAAAGAGGAGATGCTCGGCTGGTACCCCAAACTGCATTTGATGAGGTGGTTAAGAAGGGAGATGGGATGTAGGGAGGTGGAAAGGAGGAAAGAGGAGAGGCTGTGGGCTTAGGGGGAGGAAGGAAGAGGAAAGTGAATGAGGGTGGATGCAGGGCGAGGACTGCCGAGCGTCTCCAAAAACGTATTGAGCAGGATTATTATTATTATTATTATTATTATTATTATTATTATTATTATTATTATTATTATTATTTGTTTTAAGTAAATGCATCGTATTTGTTTTATTTATTGTTTGTTTGTTTTTTTGGGTTTTTTTTGAAAATTTTTATTTTTAAAGTAGAAAAAATTATACATCTTTCAAACATAAAATGCATTAACATACATACATTTCCATTCTAACATTACACATTTTAGTTATATAACTATTAATGCATACTTATAATACCATCCCAACTCTCTCCCCACCCCTTTATCCCCCTTCCCCTCCCTTCCCCTCCCTCACTTCCCAGAACTGAACACAGGGTTACCAAGCCATTATAATATCCACAACTTATCTACCATACTCTCTAATTTTAAAATAAACAACATCCTAATTTCTTTAACCCCCTTCATAACATTCATTCTACTAACATAAGAAAAAAAATTATTCATAACCTACATAATAATTTTTTATCTCATATCTCTTCTGTATATAAACTATCCATCTTTCCCATATTTTAATATATCTTTCCTGATATTGATCTTTCAAATACGCGGAGATTTTTGCCATCTCCGTCAGGTTAGAAACCTTATTTCTCCATTCATCCGTTGAAGGCAAGTTTTTTTGTTTCCAGTATTGAGCTATTAATAATCTTGCTGAAGTAATAAGATTTAACATCAAAGTCACTTCTTGAGTATTTAAATCTTCGGTTATCCCTAACAAAAATAGCTGCGGTGTGAATTTTATTTTCTTTTTAAAAATATTTTGGGTAATCCACCATATTTTGATCCAAAATGCTTTTATTTC
>NW_015386394.1:2448983-2493282 GCF_001527695.2 Protobothrops mucrosquamatus
CCAATAGTTCTTCTATTGGTTTAAGCTCCCAATTCTGACCAACCCATATCAATAAATCTTTATAAGTTATTGTATCTAACTTTACTCCTCTAGTGACCCCTTCTATTGCTTGTTCAGGAACAGCCCAAAGTGGAATTTTATAACTCAATCTGTTATAATATTTCCTCCAAACTCTTAACAACGCATACCTTAAAATATGAGCTTTAAATGCCTTATCCATCTTTTTATTATTATTTCCTTCCTTCCTTCCTTCCTCCCTCTCCTCCCCTCCCCTCCCTTGTTGCAACCAAAATAAAGGTTGTATAAGAACATAACTTGGAGAGATAAGAAACCTTCCCTGATTTGCCAAATATAATTTTATATAAAAACCTACTTTCTACTTGAAAATATTTGTGGTATAGTTTTCCTTTAAATCCTAATGGATTCACAAGACAATTTAATAAAATAAAATAAAACCTATACTACTAAAGATATATAATGGAAGAAAAGCACGTGACTAGTATGAATAACATGCAAAATAAAACATACAAAAATTAGCTGAATAATGGTTATTTATTACTTTTAAACTTTCTCTCAAATAGAATAGAGTTCCCTAACTTACACTCCCATGTCAAATATTTGGAATGATGGGAGTTGCAAATTCAGCCTATCTAAAAAGGACAGCAAACGAGACAATACAATGTAAATGTTATAATTTGCTGCTTGAATTCCTAATTAGAGAGAACAAAGCAAACCTCTCTTCCTAGAAATCACTACAATTTAGGCACTACAACCTAGAAACATTTAATGCTCTCCTATCTTTTCCTTCTGGGTCCAAATCTTGACATTTTACTGAAACCATATTTTCTCTTCCACATTTTCTATATTCTATGTGCCATGATATGCAACATAACAATTATTTAACTGCTGTTAGCTGCCAAAGGTTGTCGTGATGAGATGAGCAGCCATAAAATTGGAAAATGAAAAAAATATTTCATAAGACTAACCGGACTTTGCCACAGACATCCAAAGCCACCTCTGATCAACCTGCTTATTTTGCCGAGCAACGTGGGTGAGATACTGTCTCTCCCACCCACTCACCTGCAACAAGACACCCAATTGCTCAATCACTGCTTCTACTTTAGCTTTGAAAACTTCAGGCCTAAGGCGCCCACGGCCAATGCCCAGTTGATTGGTGAAGATCACAAGCTGCCAATGAGATGGAAAAGAAGAGATTACTTACAGTGAGAAGAGGGTAACACAGAGAAAATGGATTTGAGACAAGAAGGGTCATACCTTGTATCCTTCACTCTGAAGTTGCTTCAGCTTGTGAGGTACTTCAGGGTACAGGATCCTGCAAATCAGGGAAAAAGTTAAGGCTGCTCTCTATATGCTCATGCTATTACCATCACTAGAAATATGTAATTTAATGTCTAGTTTAACGAAGAAAAGGACGAGGGGGGACATGATAGCAGTGTTCCAATATCTCAGGGGCTGCCACAAAGAAGAGGGAGTCAAGCTATTTTCCAAAGCGCCTGAAGGCAGGACAATAAGCAACAGATGGAAAATAATCAAGGAGAGAAGCAACCTAGAACTAAGGAGAAACTTCCTGACAGAACAATTAACCAGTGGAACAACCTGCCTCCAGAAGCAGTGAATGCTCCAACGCTGGAAATTTTTAAGAAGAAACTAGACAGCCATTTGTCCGAAATGGTATAGGGTTTCCTGCCTGAGCAGGGGGTTGGACTAGATGACCTCCAAGGTCCCTTCCAACTTTATCATCATCATTATTATTAATCCTTAATGCAGAAATGGCACTCCAAATTCCACTTTTAGTCCTTCACTCTGCAAAAATGCTAAGTATTTCTCACACAGTATTTGATCTTTCCTAATGCAAAACATAACTAATCCCCATTCTTCAATTTTGTTTTTAATATTCTATCTGACTTGAAGGAACACCAGGTGATGTAATTCCCTTCTTCCTTCATTTACACCAATGAAAATGCTGGCATGTTAGGTCAGGGCTAGAGAATGAGATAGGCTTAAGTCTTCCAGTGGCTTCAAAGCTGGCTGAGGACTTCATGCCAATTTTCCCTGGCAGGACACTAGTGACTTCAGTGGCCTGATGATATTTACATGGCTGCCTCTTAATAAATATATTCTCCGGTGACCAATCATCATGACAATCAAACTAAAGTATTAAAAATACAAAATAAATGCAAATTAAAACTTTCCTTCTAATAAAGACAGTTCAATTAACAACACAGATGAAGAATCCGGATTTCCTTCCCAATGTAAAGGACTGTAATTTCATTTTGTAGTTCAAAAAATTTGGAGGGAATCCAGTTTGGAGAGAGTGACTTATACCCTTTCCCTTTCCCTTGTTCCAAGGAGCTCAAGGTACAGCAACCGGCTGCCCTTCTTCGTCAGGCGTCATCTCCACAGCAGTCTTGCAATGTTAGGTTGAGAAAGATTCCACAGGTTTCAAAGAAAATAGTTTCAAATCTAGCACTCTTCACCTAAATGAATTTCCACGCCAACTAACTGGCTGTCTAAAAACCTGTTCCCCCTTCTACATCCCTTAGCTCTGTACTTACCTCCAGTCATCAGGATTTATAGGAAACACTTTTCCAGATTGTGTTGTGATAAGGGTTCCATCCAGATCAAACCCTGCCACCTGGGTGAAAACCATCCATTAAGCCTCACATCAAGACTGACCAGCCATCCAAAATCAGCACCACTTTGCCTGATTTTTTATTCATACATTTCTTTATTACATTTATCCCATCTTTCATTCAGGTGCCCATGGCAGCACATATAATGTTCATCTCTTCCATTTTCTACGTACCAACTCTTATGAGATAGGTTGGGCTGAGAGAGAGAGGGAAAGAGCGACTGGCCTAAAGTCACCCAGTGGTTCCCTAGATTTCTCAGGCATTTCTGCAGACCTTACAAAAACAGGACATTGCCTGCCAGTCCTGGTGATTATGAGATCATTGCAAGATATTCTTTTAACAATAAGAACCACCCAAATGCACAAATTCCCTAGACTGCCTGTAATTATGATAGTATAGTAATAATTGAAATTGGAGCTGCCTCCAACAGAAATATATATATATATTGTTTTGCTCAATGGAACTTGCAACTAAATATTACATGGGGTCCTTGATGCTTGCTGAGCTCAGTTATTTTCTTCTACATATTTCATTACCCAAGTGGGTAACATCATCAATGCTAGCAAGAATTCCAAAGTTCAACTCTGAGCTACAAATATTCTTGTCTATTTGTAAATATTTGATTAACTCCTTAATCTATGCATTATTCCTCTGCATTGTAAACAAACAGCAAAAACACAATAAACTGTTTTACTCTGTTGTTAAAGATAGATTTCCACTGTATTTATATAGCTCTGGACCAGTTACATAAATCTTTACTTCATATTTCAAAGAACTAAACAGAATGCAGAAATAGTCTTTTTTTTCTTGAGCAACACCCAAATAAGGAGTATTCTTGAAGCTGCATTTCGAAGTAATAGGCAAGGAGACTTACTTTAGTACTTGGTGCTATTCCTTTTTTGGTGAAGACCAGCATCTTGCCATGGTTCTCCCAGGAATCACACAGCTGGGGGGGCGGCTTTGAAAGAGGCTTTTGAGGAGGAGACTGTGCCTGTGCTGCCTGCGCTGCCGTCTCTTGCAGTTGCCTCAGTTTCTCAGTTATAAATGAGTCATCATCATCATCCTCTTCTTCAGAAGGACAGGAAACTTTGAGACGTTTGATTGTATGGGCCTTGCCATCTTCTTCTGCCTTCTTCGGAGGCTGCTTGCTGCAGAAGAATTCCAGTGGGTTTTTCTTTGCAGAGTTATCATCTTGTTCAAAGTGGATGCAATAAGGATATAGTCCGTTTACCAGGCACAGAGTCTCTCCTTCTTGGAGTGTTGTGCTGTCTCCACAATGCAGGTGTATCTCTTCCACAGATGTGGGATTTATACCTCGCTGCCAACACATAATAATATGAGAATGTCATGCATAGTCAGTTGGCTCTTATACCTAGGAGGGTGGCTAATTTTGAAACTGCCCCTTCTTCTGAACAAGAAGCTCCCTTTGGAATCAAACAGGATACTCTAAAGTTTTCCCCACTCACCTGTGTGACTCGAACTGACCGGTAGGCATAATTTGCCAGCAACTCCACTATGAGAACAGAAAAAGAGAAGATGGTTAATTTTCAGGATTGTGCAAAATATTTCAATGTTAAAGCTTTTTGATACTGAAACTATTCAGTTCAACTTTCCCAGAAATGTTCCAACTAATCTTAGTCTGCTTCAAAGCTAGGCCAAGATACATTTATGAATGAAGGTGGATAGACGTGTCCCAGGATAATGTTGGAGGGTCCAATCTGGATCAGTCACTGGGACCAGCGGTTTTGTCTTCTTAGCTTCTGGACTTGTGCTGGAGCCCCCATCCTCTCAGGGAACTTCTTTCTAGCAGTGTGTGTGCTGTTTTGTGTGTGGTATTTATAGTGCCTGTGGTGTTGATGGCTGGCTTTTAAGTTGTTGGGTGTAGTTTGCTTATGCTGCTCAGCCCTTGCCTTTTAAATATTTGATAGGGGGCCTGTTTCCCAGGCTTCAATCACTTCCCTGGCTGTTTTTGTGCTTGCTCATCCAACAATCTTAGTAGCTGCAAAATTGAATGTGTGTCCTTGTTCAAGATTGGATCCTGCAAGATACTTTTCAAAATTGCCGTTTAATGTATAAAGCAATTCAGGAAGAATACATATATACATAAGACAAGACCAAAAAAACTCAAGTGATAGTATTTTTTTTTAAAAAAGAAAAGAATGGTAACCATGTCGGGGAAGAGTGGAATAGAGAAAAAAATAAACAAAAGGAAAGAGAAATGTGGAGAATAAAGGAAGGGAACAAGAGCAAAACAAAGGCTATTTACCTCATTTATGCAAACCTTTGGGATCTTTAGTAACCCTGACCTCAGTTTTACCTCTATCATCTCCTTCTCTTTAACAAAACAAGTGGCTAACTAGTTAACCACCACGGTGTCTGCATATATCCAAAAGTGCATAGAGGATGTCTGTGTCCTTGAAAGCATTGTTGTGAAGGTGAATGAAAAAACGTGGCTGACTTATGAGGTCTGCAAGATGCTGAAAAACACGGAATGTGGCTTTTAAATCTGGCGACATGCTGGCACCTAGAACAGCCAGAGGAAATTTAAAAAGTGCCATAAAAGATGCAAAGCAAGCCCATTGCCAGAAAATTCAGACCTTTTTTCAGGACCCAACAAACACCAGGCGAATGTGACAAGGAATCCAGGCCATTTCAGATTATAAGGTGGCTCCATCGAGATGCAAGGACGACACAGACTTCCTAAATGAGCTGAATACATTTTTTGGAAGATTTGAGGCATCAAATAGCACTCCTGCTAGGAAAGCTGTGCCCCATCCTGATGAGCAAGTGCTTAGCTTTGATGTCACCTCTGTCCGAAAAATACTGCGGAAAGTTAATATTCGGAAAGCAGCAGGCCCAGATAATATCCCTGGATGTGTTCTTAGGGAATGCACAGATGAGCTGGCTTGTGTTCTCACATATATTTTCAATCTCTCATGGCAGCAGGCAGTGGTCACATCATGTTTTAAGATGGCCATCATCTTGCCAGTGCCAAAAAAGTCCACAATTACAGGCCTCAATGATTACCGTCCAGTTGCACTGACATCCATCATTATGAAATGCTTTGAGGAGCTGATAAAAGATATTATTGTATCTAGCCTCCCACCAGATTTTTACCCCCTTCAGTTTGCTTACCAACCAAATTGCTCTACGGAGGATGCTATTTCTTCTGTTCTCCATCTGAACTTGAGGCACTTAGAGGAAAGAAATACTTGTGCGTTTGTTGTTTGTTGATTTCAGTTTAGCATTTAACACATTCCCTAGCATCTAGTAGACAAACTGAGCCTTTTAGGCTTAAACACTCCTTTGTGCAACTGAATTCTTGATTTTCTTACCAACAGGCCCCAATATGTGCGAGCTGGAACAAATATTTCTAACACCATTTTCTTGAGCACAGGTTCTCCTCAGGGCTGCATCCTAAGTCTGCTGCTGTTCACCCATGACTGTAGTGCTAGGTTTGCCACCAACCATATTGTGAAGTTCGCAGATGATACAACAGTAGTGGGCCTTATTCAGGATGACAATGAGGGTGCTTACTTACCGCAAGGAGGTTGAGGGTTTGGTGAACTGGTGTAAGGAAAATAGTCTAGTTTTAAATACTGGAAAAACCAAAGAGATCATTGTTGATTTCAGAAAAGGCAGGCACAGCCACAGTTCTCTGTGCATTAATAATTGACCTGTGGAGATGGTTACCAGCATCAAATTCCTGGGTGCAGTTAACAAGTAGGCTGGCTTGGGCACTCAACAGCAAGATACTGGTGAAGCGGGCACAGCAGCACCTGCATTTTCTGCGTGAGAAAAGCACATCTTCCTTCCCCGATCCTTACCACTTTCTACAGAGGGATGATCGAGAGCATCCTGCCATACAGCATCACAGTCTGGTTTAGAAGCATCACTGCTTCAGACAGGAAGGTGGTGCAGAGAGTGGTGACAATGGTTGAAAAGATCATTGGCAGTTCCCTCCCTCCCATCCAGGATATAGCCCAGAAGCACTGCTTGAGCAGGGTCCGCTAGATTGTCTGGGACCCTACACATCCTCTTCACGACCTGTTTTCCTTGTTACCTTCTGCGAGGAAACTCCGTGGTATCCGAAGCAGAACATCCAGATTCAGTCACAGCTTTGTTCCATACAGTATTAACCTTGTGAACTCTAAAACTTCCTCCGTTCGTTATGTATTCAAGATGGACAGTGATTAATATTTATATGTTACTTATATGTAAGGGTGTAGGTCTATACATATGTTGTATATAGTATGTTTTAAATGTGTGTTATGTATGTGTACACTTGAGAGCAAGCAACTAAATTTCATTTTTAATGTGTGCTGTTGTGCCCACAGGAAAAAAATGACAATAAAGGTTATCTGAATATGAAACACTGATGAAATTTGTATTGCATACGAAAAAATAGCCAAGATAAGAGAAAATACGACACAGAAAATATTAAAGCTTTTGGATTTCTAAAAGATAAAAACACAGGAGAAAGATGCAAGCTTCTGTAACAGCACAGAGAATTGAATCTTAGCTAAATTTTAACATGGTTTATACAGAATACCAATTCTTTTCCAATTGCAATATTACATAGGGAGAATTCAAAAATGGTATACAACTTCAGCCACTCCAAATGTTATGACAGTCAGTGAACTAACTGGGGAAGAAGAAGAAAACTTCTATAAATACCACACAAAACAGCCCAAAGCACACACTTTGCTAGAGAGAAGTTCCCTGAAGAGGAGCTCCAGTACAAGTCCGAAAGCTCAGAAGACAAAACCGCTGGTCTTGGTTACCAACCCAGATAGGATCCTGCAACATTATCTTGGGACACATATATTTGCCTTCATTTGTAAGAAAAAAAAATGCTCCTGAAGGCTTTGTAATAACAATGATATCTTTGCAAAAAAAGAGAAAACCTACAGACCTTGCGTTCGAGAACATTTCTTATCAGTGACAAGGGTTTCTGGACCCCTTCCTAGAACTACAGTCACACCATCAGGCAGAAGAACTGGATCATGTCGCTTATCTTGACTGATGAGAAAGCACTGCATACTGGTGAGCATTCTGCAAGCAACAAGAGACATTTGGCTTCCAAGCAACATAGTGTGATGCTTAGTTTTCCATGATCCCCTATATAGCAAATCCCACTGAAAGCATGCAACAAATACATCCCACAATATGAACATGTGTTGAACTTTGGGAGCAGGTTGAGAAGTTGTTGCATGAAGAGAAAGAGCTAAATTTATAAAGTATTGTTCTCAGAGGCTTTAAATCAGTGTTTTTCAACCTTGGCAACTTGAAGATGTGTAGAATTCAACTCCCAGAATTCTCTAGCCAACATGGCTGCCTGAATAATTCCAAGAGTTCAAAACTCTCATCTTCAAGCTATCAAAGAAATTTTTTGCACTTATGATTCCTTCCCACTTTTATAAAAACTATAGAGGATCCCAACACTTTTGTTTGTATGGGGCATATTTATCCATTTTTATCCTAATAAAAATTTAAATCAGTGCATTTTCAGAATATTTATTGAATCATGTAAAAATATTAAACTCATGGGATGTTAACATAAAGTATTTTTTTCACAAAAACCGCTATTTAAAAAAATAAATAAAAATGATTGCTTTAAATGTTTGCAAATATTTTCAATAGCTGGTGAATCATTTTGATTTCACAGACCCGTAAAGAGTCTTGGGGAAGTCCAAGAGTCCTCAAGCCACACTTAAAAAAAACATATCTCTAAATGATCTAAAATTCTGGGTAGCAGCCAAGAAAAGACTGAAGAAAAGGAAATAATTCAACAACCTGGACTGGGATTATATACACCTACGCGTTTAGAAAGGTCTTTTTATGAAAGGGAGGGTAAAACCGCCTTTCAGATTCTGTCGCCCACGTGAAGTGGGAAGCAAAAGTTCCACCTTACCAAGGCTCCTAACTAAAAGGGACCATAGCACTCTTATTCTGCATCCGCAGAAACATGAAGAGGTAGCTGAGACGTTACTCCAGAATAAGAAGTCCGAAAGGCGGAACAACACCTTCCACCGATACGAGTAGGAAGTGAACTTCATCCGCCCTCGGACGAAACAGTTTATGTAGCTTTCGTCCGAAATACTCCCCTTTCTGTAGAGGTAGGAAACTAGAGACAGACACACTATCTACAGGGAGAGGAGAAAACGAAAGCCATCCAATTTCGATGTTCTAAGGATGCAGAGTCATAAAGCTGGAAGAGAAATAATCCGCTTTTAGAGGGAGATTGCCCATTAGGCTCTAAGGCTGCAGCCCGGCACACCTTTGCCCAGGAGAAATCCGCACTGTGTGTGCACAAAATCGGAATGCCACATCCCCTTTCAGAATTCAACCCTTCCTGATTCATTCTGTATAGGGAGAAACGATCTATCTATCTATCTATCTATCTATCTATCTATCTATCTATCTATCTATCTATCTATCTATCTATCTATCTATCTCCATTTCCGCAGGGAATGATTCTACATCGCTAGAATCTTCTGATTTTTTCCCCACCGTACGCACAAACGCAGGTGTGGGAAAACAAGAGTTTGCATGCAGTTGTTGATTGAATCGCCAACACAGATTGCAGGGTAAAGATTAAAACTCCTTTATTCTCATGTGTTCTTGCTGCCATCAACACAGCAGCCCCGCCCTCCCCCGCCATCAATATCCCTCAACCTGGTGCTCTCCAGATAAAATTACAGTTCCAATCACTGGTGGGGAAGTCTGGTATTGTCCTCCAACGCATCTGGGGGGAGGGCACCAAGTGAAGAAGGAAAGCGTACCTAGCCACGATGGAGAAGGAAAAGACACTGATTATTCAATTGTGCTCACAATGATGTAGTTAGAAACTGCTTGTAGGGATAGATCATCATTGAAAAAATCTATCTGTGGGATTGCTAGGATTCAAAAACGATTTGATGGCATATAATTGTTTTAAAAAGCTGCCCATCGAGTAGCGACAAATCACCCTCCCCAGACACACCTTAGGCTGCGGCAAAGATCGGTCTAGTCAAATGGTTTTCTTGGCGGCTCATCCAGCCCAATTTCGGTGCTGACCGATCCGCAGAAGCAACAGCCTCATACTCCACGGAATGGTTGGCGGCAGACCAGCCGACTTTGCAATTTAAGTGAAGCACGGTCACAATTTGGACCAAGTCGGAAATAGTATACGACTCTTTTCCTATCTCTACGGTAACCCGGTGCTTCGATTAGGCCCCCTTCCGGGGTACACGAGAAGAACTGGAAATGAGTTCCGGAAACTTTGGTTCCCTTTCAAGTTGTTCCCTGGGAATGAAGGAGCTCCTATGAGAAAAGGATATGTAATTTGCCAGAAATGGCCTGCGTCATTCTGAAAGGATAACCGGTAAAATAACCTGTAATCTTTTTTAAGCTTGATGCTGTTACAAACAAAAAGATGTTCAACATGGGAAGGAGTGGGACAGGAGGGCTTAAATTTGTAAAGTGAGAATTAGCATGTATGATCATGTCACTTTAACAATCTGAAATTTTAGTGTAATTGTATAGCATGCTAACTGGGGAATTCTGGGAACTGAAGTCCACATTTTTTAAATTGTTGAGGGTGAGAAACACTGAGGCATGCCTTTCTTTCTGCCCTTTTTGATGATATGTGATTAGATTCCATGCTAAGGTCATTCTAAATCTGAAGCAATTTACTTTATGGAGGGAATTTCATGGGGATGATGGTCAGAAATTATTGTACAAAAAGATTTGAAGGTTTCTGGATTTAAAAAAAAAATCTTAACTTTTAATGAAACGCATTTAATTATATTATAAATTATCACATAATTAATAGCACTAATTTCCTTCTGTTTATTACAGTTCCAGACATATACATTCTAACACTTTTATTATATACTTCTAGCAATGTTAGAAGAAATAACATTAATTTAGCCATAAAATTGATTTGATATAAATGGCTTGATTTGTAAATACACTTTCAGTAACCATTTGGTTCACAACCCAGTTCACAGTTTAAAAATCCTAAAAAGACTGAAGATTAACATTGAAAACTCAATGCTATAATTATTCTCTTGAACAAATTTTATTTTCTAGAAATATAATATCATTCTGCAATTATCTGTAACTGACCATAACTACTGCTTTCTCCCCTTGCTAATCTCCAGAGTCCTGGGAAGACACCCATGATTAAAAACAAAGCTAAGAATCAATATTCCATTAAGAGAGCAGCAGATTTTTTGACCTCAGGTCAGGGCATATCAAATATGATGGAGAGCTATGATCCTCTTTAATAGGACTGATTGCTGGATTTAAGAAACAAACTTTAAAACAGCTTTGGAAATGGGCAGGAAGTAGCAGAGTTCAAAATTATTGTCTTCATAAAGCTGCTCCTAACATAGCCAGGAGGAAATATATGACCTGATACCATGAATATTGATTTCTCAATGAAATTAAACACATTTGAAACAATTTTAACTTGAGAATAGTGCAGAGGAAAGACTAAATGCCTGAATCTCAATAATCCCTTGCTCACTTAACTTTGCGTAGCCATGGCTATTTTTAGTTTTCTATCTGAAAGACATCTAATGTATACTGTTATATGTTTTTTTAACAAATAAAAAAGTAAAATTTGTTTTACTGACCAGACATCACCTATGTTAAAAGTACTAAGAGGGGAATTCAGATTAGATACTGAGGATTGCTACCTTTTTGTCTGTTTGCATATAAAGGATTTTTGTGCAGGTTGAAATGGATACAATATTCTTTGTATCTCCCAGAACTGAATAAGTTAATCAAAAATATTGGGTGATCTTTTTTTTAACCGTAGAATCCTAATCTTCCAGTAATATATACTTTTAAATTATAAACCAACCAGGTTTTCTTCTGAAGCAAGACACAAAAGTAATTTACATGATTAAGAGTGTATCCTTTTGGCTTGCAAGTGTCAACCATGCTGTTGTCTGTGAATCCCAGCCTGTAGAACTGGTAGATGTATCATCAGTTAGAAAAGTTCTAGTTTCTACGCATTGTTATATTAGAAAATGGTATTACACATGACTTCACTCACTCACTGTTCTTGTACAGTAGCAAGTTCATGGCCCCTTGGCTGGTTGGAAGATAACTAGGAATGAGATGTCAAGCAAACATGCACTTGAGAAATTAATGTCAGCCTGGATTGCCCATGTGAAGACTTATGGAGCTAATTATCTTAAGAATACAGAAGCTGTTTTGTAATAAGTCATACCATTGCATTATCTATTTTCAATGATAATAGCTTTAGGGCTTTCAGGCAATAAGAAAACTTTTCTGTCTCCTGCTACATCAAGATTCTTTTGACAGGAATGCCATACCTTCTGCATATGAGGTATGGGCTTTCATTAATTCCCAATTATTCCTTTAATACATGGTATGTCCTACCAGTCCCATTAATATTACACCAGGTGTATCCAGACTTCCCTCAAAAGCTCTGACCACCATACTGGAACCACAATTTCTCACTAAGTTATATCAGGAATCATGGGGAAACCACAGTATGGTCAATAAAAAAAAACATTTTCCTAAACACCCCAGAAAAAAACTAGTATCATTTGGTTTACATCATATTACTTCTTGTAGAACTTTGAGGAGCTCAATATAATTGTGGCCCAGCCATCAAAAGATTGCCTATCTCAGTGGTTACACAAATATATATAGCAATAGTACTTATATATGCCATTCCATATAACAGCACTCTCTGAGTGGTTTACAACACTCTGGGTCTTCCATTTTACCGACTGCAGACAAAATTAGCAGCTGATTCAGGTACCAATATAAATATAGGACAGGATGGTTATCTATTTTTTTTGCATGTCTGGCATATCAGTTGTTTTAATTGTCCACATTACTTTCATTCTCATTGAAATCCTGTGAGGTAGATAATTCATATTTCCAGTGAAGGGAACTAAAGTCAGACGTTAGGGTACTTTTAACTGAAATGAAACGTGATCCTGTATTCTCTAATTATTTCCTGCTGAAGCCTCATTTTAATTCTCTGAGACACCAGGTGTGGAGACACTTTGGGGATTTTGTCAACAGCAGCAGCTGACACTTCTTCTTCACTGTCTTTTTTCATGTGCCATGGAAAAGTTCAATCTGTAAGAAGAGAGATCAACAAAAGACATGAACTCCTGTGCTATTCTGTTACATCCAGATAATCCATTAGGGGGCAGTGTATTCTCACTAGTCAAGTTGTAGGTGAGATTACCATTAGTTATACAGGCAGTTCTCAATTTATACAGTTCATTTAATGACTCTTCAAAATTACGTGGCAGTGAGAAAAGGGACGTATGGCCATTTTTCACATAATCATTGCAGCATCCCTATAGTCACATGATCAAAGTTTGGCTACTTGGCAACTGACTCATATTACAATGGTTGAAGTGTCCCAGCATAATGCGATCATCTTTTACAATCTTCTGACAAGCAAAGTCAATGAGGAAGCCAAATTCATTTAACAACCATGTTGCTTAGTTAACAACTGTAATGATTCACTTAACAACTGTAGCAAAAAAAAGGTCATAAAATAGGGTAAACTCAATGGCTCAAGTGTGCTCATAACACTCTGTTGGGGAGTGTTTTTCCAAAATAGAACACTACCTTCAACAGTGGGATTTTCCTCAGCAGAGGAATTTGATTTTTCTCTTCCACACCTGGCAACTAGCCTGATTGTTAGCAACCCCTTTCCACCCCTCCAAGTGATGCTACTTGGCTTTTACCAAAAGAACTTGTGGAAGAAATAAAGAGGACTAAGGACCAAGAAGACGCGGGGTGCCATTGCACCTAATGATTGTTCCCTTCAGGAACTTTAGTAATCTAGCTGTAATTTGTCACATTCTTCTAATGCAGTGTTTCTCAACCTTGACAATTTTACAGAATTCCACAGCCAGCATGCTGGCTGTGGAATTCTGGGAGTTGAAGTCCACATGCCTTAAAATTGTCAAGGTTGAGAAACACTGTTCTAATGGAACTCAGATTGTCCAGTGGTACCAACTAGACAATCTAGTTAATCAAGAATGCATGCCGTCTACATCCACACAGCGGTTGCTGTGTTCCTTTTCTCCACTACCTACATCCATCTTTGTTTTGCAAAGGCAAACAGATAAGCCCCAATTGCAAAGGCAAATACATAAGATCCAGTGCAGATGCAGTTAACTAAAAAAGGGAGATGCTTTTCTTAAACCTGTATTTCAAGCTCTACTGAACATAAAGTCAAGAATGTGAATTGTGATAGTATAGAAATTAAGTAAATAAATAACATCAGTTGAATGTACAATTAAAGCACTGGTGTGTGTTTTTTTAAAAAAGTATAATTGCTTTTTTAAAATGGTAACACTTTTCTGGAGATGAAGAGCAGATAGGAGTAAAACTATCTCTAAATCAGTACTATGCCAATCTAGAAATTTCAGAGCCACTCAAAAGTTCTTCAGTGGGAATCCTATGACAGAGAAATGTTTATTCATGTTTCAAGGAATGCCATGGCAGTATTATTATTATTATTATTATTAATAATAATAATAATAATAAAGTTGGAAGGGACCTTAGAGGTCATCGAGTCCAACCCCCTGCTCAGGGAGGAAACCCTACACCATTTCGGACAAATGGCTGTCCAGTCTCTTCTTAAAAACTTCCAGTGTTGGAGCATTCACCGCTTCTGGAGGCAGGTTGTTCCATTGGTTAATTGTTCTAACTGTCAGGAAGTTTCTCCTTAGTTCTAGGTTGCTTCTCTCCTTGATTAGTTTCCATCCGTTGCTTCTTGTCCTGCCTTCAGGCGCTTTGGAGAATACTTGACTCCCTCTTCTTTGTGGCAGCCCCTGAGATGGCAGTGGTGGCGAACCTATGGCACGCGTGCCAGAGGTGGCACTCAGAGCCCTCTCTGTGGGCACTTCTCTGAACTGCTGGTGGTGGGCTGCAGAGCTCCAGAGTGCGCCGGTCGAGGGGCCGGCAGGCTGTGGCTGCTGATGGACACTGTCGGCCCCCATGCGCTCGCTGGCCTGTGTGCGGAGGCCGATGGTGTCAGGCAGCAGCTGCCCCGGCCCCTGCCTTGCCTTGCCCTGAGATAATGGCATCCCCACTCTGCCTTGCCTCACCCCGCAGGACGAGCCTCCTACTCACCACCCCACCTGCCAGAGACCCCCTGGATCTCCCCCAACCTTGCCTGGCCCCCACAGGCGTCCCTCCCCACGAGCAACATCGAGGTGACCACGCCCACATTGGCCACACCCACCCAGTCTGCCATGACCACCACAGCCACACCCACCCAGTAGGCCACGCCCACATGGCGCCCGGCAATAAATAAGTAGGTTTTGGGTTGCAGTTTGGGCACTCCATCTCTAAAAGGTTCGCCATCACTGAACTAGACATACCCAATTCCAGCAACCGTTCCTCATATGTTTTAGCCTCCAATCCCCTAATCATCTTCATTGCTCTTCTCTGTACTCTTTCTAGAGTCTCAGCATCTTTTTTACATCGCGGTGACCAAAACTGGATGCAGTATTCCAAGTGTGGCCTTACCAAGGCATTTTAAAGTGGTATTAATACTTCATGTGATCTTGATTTTATCCCTCTGTTAATGCAGCCCAGCACTGAGTTGGCTTTTTTTGCAGCTGCAGCACACTGCTGGCTCATATTTAAGTGATTGTCCACTCGGAATCCGAGATCCCTCTCACAGTTACTACTATTGAGCAAGGTACCCCCTAATATACCTGTACATTTGGTTTTTCTTGCCTAAATGTAGAACCTTACTTTTTTCACCATTGAATTTCATTTTGTTAGATAGCGCCCAGTGTTCAAGTCTGTCCAGGTCCTCCTGTATCTTAAGCCTGTCTTCTGGAGTGTTGGCTATTCCTGCCAACTTGGTGCCATCCGCAAATTTGATGAGTTCCCCATCTATCCCCTCGTCCAAATCATTAATGAAGATGTTGAAGAGCACTGGGCCTAGAACAGAACCCTGGGGCACCCCACTACACACTTCCCTCCATGTAGATGCGGTTCCATTGAGGACCACACGCTGAGTACGGCTGGTCAGCCAGCTAAGAATCCATCTGGTGGTGATGCTGTCTAACCCACATTTTTCTATCTTATCGAGTAGTAGGTTGTGATCTACTTTATCAAATGCCTAACTGAAGTCTAAGTAAATTATATCCACAGCATTCCTCTGGTCCACTAATTTTGTCATTTGGTCAAAGAATGCAATAAGATTTGTCTGGCATGATCTGTTTTTGACAAACCCATGTTGGTTTTTAGTAGTGATTTTGTTTGCCTCATAGCACCCCAACCTCCAGATTATTTTTCCCCATTCTTTTCTTGCAAGAGCTGTGAAAGAAGACTACTTCAGATGGGGAGTTCTAACCTATCTGTGTTCACAATGAGAGTGTGGGAAGATCCATAGTGGTTCTTTACCACTATCAGAATTCATAGAATTAATTATGGTATAAAGAGTCACCAAAAAAGCTGTGTAGGAGGTGGCCCAAAAGAAGATGTAAATCATGTAGATCTATAGCTACTGTGACACATCTTTCCTAAGAAGGCTGATAATGAAAAGGTAAAGGATGCAAATAAATATAATGACATCAAGTGAAGATATTGGAACAACACAGTCTAACCAAACAAAAGAAAAAAAGTTGCTGTTAATAGTTGCTGTCTGTTTGTTGGTCTGAGTATGATGGAGCTTTGGAATAAGGTGATTACTTCAGCTCTGGATTTCACCACCCTTACCAGTAAGGAAGCTTTCCAGAGAAATGTATTTATTGAACCCAACATATTTTGCATATCTTCAGAGGACAGTGAAAACAAACATCTGGGCTTCTAATTCTCTTGCAAGAGATTCTGTTGCATGGTAGCCTCATCAAATCTAGAGAGGCCTTGGAGCATTCTTCTTCAATTTTTTTGCCCTCTAGATGGAAATATGAAAAGGCACTAAGTATCCCCATGCCTATGAAGATTTTGTTCAGTAATCTGCCAATTCTTCTGTAGTTCATTCCCCACAAGTTCATTCATGGCATATTTGCACATAGATGATATTAACTCATAACTCTACTACATAAATAATAGTAGAGTCGTAGAGTTTGCATGTAGTACATGCAAAGATGCACATTGAGAGATCTACATGGATAAATGTTGTACTCAGAATAATGCTCATCCATTAATTATACATATCCTTAAGAATTTCTGAATTTTCCTGTCTACTTACCTTTTTTCTGAATAGGAGGAACTTGTTTTCCTTTTGCTATGTCACTCTGGGCCAAGATATCTACTATCCAAGACAAGGCACTGGTACAATACTCCATCTAATGGGAGTAAATACAAGAAACATATTTGGAAAGTAGTGTTTTTGAAGGTTTATGGGAGTAGTAGTCATATTATGCCATATTGTGATTTCCTTGTTGTTAGCTTAGCATACCAGTGTGGCTTTTAAAAAAATAAAACATTGTTAAAATGAGTTGTGATTTCCTTAGCCTATTTAATAAAAAATACCATTTTAGAAGAGAAATCTGTGGCTGGTGAACTACAACACCCAATAGCTTTGATTGGCATGGGTGCTGGAAAGGAAAAGTCAAGGGTAAGGTTAAAGGCTCCCCATCCCTGAATTTTATAGAATAGGGATAGGGTAGAGTAGAGTAGAGTAGAGTAGAGTAGAGTAGAGTAGAGTAGAGTAGAGTAGAGTAGAGTAGAGTAGAGTAGAGTAGAGTAGAATAGAATAGAATAGAATAGAATAGAATAGAATCTTGGGGGTCTAGTCCAACCCCCTGCTCAAGTAGGAGAACCTATACTATTTCAGACAAGTGACTGTCTAGTCTCTTCTTAAAAACCTCCAGTGATGGAACACCCACAATTTCTGAAGGCCAGCTGTACTGGTTAATTGTCCTCACTGTTAGGAAATTTCTCCTTAATTCCAGGTTGCTTCTCTCTTTGTTTAGTTTCCAACCATTGTTTCTTGTCCTGCCCCCTGGTGCTTTGTAGCAGCCCTCTTCTTTGTGGCAGTCCCTCAAATACTAGAACACTGCCAGTGTTTTGTAAAAAAAAAAAAAAAAAAGGTGCCGGAACTCACACATGTCATACAACCCGCCTTGCCTACCCTACAAGGTTCCATCCAAAAAAGGTGCCGGAACTCCGTTCTGGGCGTTCTATGACAAAAAAAGCCCTGAACACTGCTATCATGTCACCCCTGTTTCTTCTTTTCTTTAGACTAGCCAAACCCAAGTCCTGCAGCCATTCTTCATATGTTTTAGTCTCTAGGCCTTTGATCATTTTAGCTGCTCTTCTCTGAACTTTTTCCAAACTCTTAACATCTTTTTTGTGATATGGTGACCAAAAGTGGCTGCAGTATTCCAGTGTGGTCTTACTAGGGTTTTATAAAGCGGTACTAATACTGCGCATGATCTTGATTCTATGCCTGTTTATACAACCCAGGATTGTATTAGCTTTTTTGGCTGTGACTGCACACTGCTGGCTCATAGTCAAGTGATTGTCCACTAGGACTCCAAGGTCCCTCTCACAGTTGCTGTTTTTGAACGAGGTCTCACCTAATCTGTACTTACACTTTTGATTTTTTTTCTGCTTAAATGTAAAACTTTGCTTTTATCCACATTAAAATTCATTTTGTTGGATAGGGCCCATTGTTCAAGTTTTGTCAAAATCTTTTTGGATCCTGAGCTTGTCTTCTGGGTGTTGGCTATTCCTGCCAGTTTAGTATCGTCTGCATATTTGATGAGTTCCCCTTCTATTCCCTCATCTAAGTCATTTATGAAGATATTAAAGAGGACTGGGCCTAAGACAGAGTCTTGTGATATCCCACTGCTTACTTCTCTCCATGTGGATGTAGTACCATTGAGGACTACTCGCTGATATGGTTTGTCAGCCAGCTACAGATCCATCTGGTGGTGATGTTGTCTATCCCACTTTTTCTAGCTTACTAAGCAGCATGTTATGGTCTACTTTGTCAAATGCCTTACTGCAACCTAAGTATACTATGTCCACAACGTTGGTCTGTAGTTTCCTGGGTCTGTTTTTTTCCCCTTTCTTGAAGATGGGAACCACATCAGACCTTTCCCAATCCTCAGGTACTTCCCCAGTGCTCCAGGATTTTTGAAAGATATGGTGCAATGGTTCTGAAATAACATCTGCCAGCTCTTTCAGAACTCTGGGATATAATCTGTCAGGTCCTATTCATCAAGGTCGGATAGGTTTTCTCTTACCATTTTCTTCCTTATTTTAATTTTTGTTTCTAGTTTGTCTTTTGCAGTAGTTTCTTTTTGGTATGTTGAGCTATAATTTCTTTTTGTGTGAAGACTGAAGCAAAGAATGAGTTAACCAGCTCTGCTTTCTCCCTGTTGCCTGTTACTTCCTTGCCATCTTCTCTTTTTAGTAGACCTACAGTTTCCTTGACTTTTTTCTTTTTATTAATACATTGAAAGAAACTTTTTATTGTCCTTGATTTCTGTTGCAAGACTTTGTTCATTCTGAGCTTTTGTTTTCACGACTTCATCTTTGTATGTTTCGGCTGTCTGCTGATAATCAGCCTTTGTTATGTGTCCCTCTTTCTATTTTTTGTACTTGTCCTTTTTGTCTTTCAGTTTGTCAGAGAGATCTTTGTGCAGCCATGCTGGTTTCTTCTTGAATTTCTTGTTTTTCTTTTTCAGTGGTATTGTGCTGGACTGGGCTTTTATGATAATATTTTTCAGAATTTCCCACACTTCTTGAATTGTTTTCCCCTTTAGGATTTTATTCTATAGAATCTTTCTTAGGTTCTCTCTGAGTTTGTTAAAATCAGCTCTATTTGAATTTTAAGACACTAGTTGGATTATTTTCTGTTGCTTGTGTTTGCATGATATTGAATTTCAGTATGACATGGTCACTTTCATCCAAGGTTCCAGCAACTTCAACTCCCTCTATCATTTCTTCTCTATTAGTAAGAATTAGATCAAGTATAGGTTTACTTCTAGTTCCTTCCTCCACCTTTTGGATGACAAAGTTGTCAGCTAGGTTGGTTAAAAATCTGTTTGATCTCCCACTCGGTGCAGAATTTGTCTCCCAGTTGATATCTGGATAGTTGAAGTCTCCCATTATTACTGTGGTATGCTTCCTACATATGTTTGTTAACTGGTTGGCAAAGAGTTCATCTATTTCTTCTGATTGATTGGGTGTTCTGTAATATACACCTATGGCAATGTCACCTTTTTTCCTTTTATATTGACCCATATAAATTCTGGAAGGATTTTATCTTTGATCACATGCATTTCTATAGATATGTAGTGTTCTCTTACATATAGTGCAACTCCCCCTCCTCTTTTTTGTAGATCTGTTTCTTTTGAACAATTTCTATCCCCCCATCAGTACATTCCAGTCATAGGTTTCTTCCCATCAGGTTTCTGTAATGCCAACTATGTCATAACTGCTCTCATGTACTATTGCTTCTAGTTCACCCTGTGTGTTCCCCAAGCTTTGAGCATTTGTATATGAGCATTTAAGACTTTTATGCCTGTCTGTGGGTATGTTTCCTGCATCTCCTGATTGTTGTTTGAGTTTTTCTTTTTTCTCATCACTCCTTACCTCATTGTTTGATTTGTTTTCTTGGGATTTATGATTGGTTTTGTGTTCTAGAGATTCTAAAGATTGGTCACCCTTCCCCTTCCATTTTAGTTTAAAGCCCTTTTGATGAGTTGGGCCAGCCTTTTTCTGAGTACATTTTTCCCTGTTTTCACGAGGTACAGCCCATCCCTTGCCAAGAATCTTTCACATAGGACATGCAGTCCATTGTTTAGGAAACCAAAGTTTTCTTGGTGACACCAACCTTTTAGCCAGTGGTTTATTTCTAGAATTCTTTTCCCCCCCTCAATGGGTGTTGGCTTTTCATTGGGAGTACTGATGAGAATACCACTTGTGCTCCTATCTCCTTAACTTTATTGCCTAGTTGCTTATAGTCTCTCAATATTGTACTCTGGTTCTTTGTTGGGTCATTGGTCTCAATGTGAAGGAAGAGGAAAGGGTACTAATCTGTGGGCCTAATTATTGGTTAGGTTCTCAGCCACATCTTTGATTTTTTGCTCCAGGGAGACAACATACAGTACCTCCCTAGATTGTATGACAGTCCCTTTTCATCTACTGCTGCTACTTTTCACCTTAGCTGCTAATGCAAAGCGCTTGTCCTATCAGTTCCCAAAAGATTCCATTTTCCTCCCATTTCCCATTCCAAAGGATTCATTACTGTTCCCATACCTGCATCTCCAGGGTCTTCAGACGTCGCTCTGATTCTTTGATATCAGAAAGCTGCTTTAAAACCTGATCGACTCTGCGGAGTTAGAGGTGTGAGACAGTTAGAAAAAAAGGAAACATTCAGCCTTTTTCTTCCTCTATAGGGGCACGAGACAATCTTTTATCCTCTCTGATAGTCCCCTATATTTGATTCCAAAGCTCTCATTTTCCCCACATATGGATGCTAGAAGTGTTTCAATAAACTTTGGAAAACCTGCTCTAATCCCATCTAGACAAAAATATTCCATTTTAGGAATTTGTAGACAGGCTTTGTTTTTTCTTACTTTCTCCTGGAAGGAAGGGTGAATACTTTCCAAAGTATATCTCAGTATTGAGTATAGAAATTGGTTTATGCATGCATTAATGTCAACAGTTCATACTTACAGCCATTGAAGTGAATAGGACAAACTAGTAATAGCTAATATAAACCCCATGGCTTATAGTGGGTCTTCCTAAATATGGGAAATTCCATACCATATCAGTAACACACACACACACACAGAGAGAGAGAGAGAGAGAGAGAGAGAGAGAGAGAGACTTGCAACAACTCTGTGATGATTCTGAATGCAACCTAAGGCAGAGGTCCCCAACCTTTTTGGCACCAGGGACCGGTTTCATGGAAGATAATTTCTCCGTAGACATGGGGGGGAGAGATGTCAGGATGATTCATTATATTTATTCTAAATTTTCTAAACGAACAAATAAATAATGCACTATATTTCTATTATTATTACATTGTATTAGATTAGACCAGTGACTTTCTGCTTCTAGGAAGGTGGGAAGGAAAAGAGGCAATCCTAAACTCAGACTTCCAGCAAAACAAACTAAAGACCCAGCATGTTGAGGAAGTGCTTTGAAAACCATACAAAAAGAGTGGTGGGAGGGAGGGAGGAAGGGCACTGCGCAAGCCCAGCAGCCTTGGAAAAGGTGCAGATGAGACAGGGATTCCCTTGGAGACACAGTGCTTAAGCAGAAACTCCCTCTCCCCAAGAAACAAATTAAACCACAAAAAGCAGGCAAGAAATTGCCAAAACAAGAGCACCTGGAGTACCATCAAAACAAAAGCAAAAAAACTCAGTAGTCTTAGAAAAGGTACAAACGAGAGAGATTCCCTTGGACACAGTGCTTAAAGTGAAAGGTAGCTTCTCTTTGCCCCTATTTACATCCTGAGAAAGCACCTTCACAAACACATACTTGGGGGGGGGGAAATCCCCCTCCAACGAGGTTTTGGGGAAGCCCCCAGTTGCAAGCTGGGCTGGCGCGCGCTTGCCTTGCAAATTTGGCGCTAAGGGAGCACGAGCTCAGCTGGGTGCCGGGAGGGATGGAGGAAAGTGAGGAAGAAAAAGTAGCAGGAGGGAGAGGAAGCAGGAAGTGGAGGAGGAGGAGGCGGCAGAAGAAGAGAGAACACAAGAAGCAGGAGGAGGAAGGACGCTGAACTCAGAAGTTTCAAGCCAGTTGCAAGCGCATTTGCACTGAGCAAGCCGGCTTCTGCCCTGCCACTCTCCCGCCCCTGCCCAGACCCCTGCAGACTCGCTGCATTCCTCCAGCTGCGCAGCCCCCGGTTCCTAACTGGCCGCGGACCGGTACCGTTCCGCAGACCAGGGGTTGGGGACCCCTGGCCTAAGGCACCCCCCTAGAAAAGTTGGACTGCATTTTACCACTAATGTTAATTTTAGGAATGGTTGATCAATAAATAGAGAAGATTCTCCAGATGTGGCACCATTAGAAAATCTTTGTTCTCATTTCCCAAGCAATATCTCTGGAAGAAGCTACCCAAAATATCTGAAAGAAAATCAGGTTTAGGAAATCTGTCTATAATGTGCTTTTCTCTGCACCAACTAAGGATGGGTATGAAATTCGATCTCCTCAAATTTCAGCGCAAACTGGTTAGATCTGCACATTCTGGTCAAACTGTGATTCTAAATGCTCTTATATTTTGGATTTTGCATTTCTTTGCATTTGATGAAATATTTGTGATTCAATACATTTTAAAATTCACATTTTGAAATTAAATCATTAAATTGCACTTTTAAGAAAATGTTAAAATATCTATTTTAATGCAATTTTCACGCATTTTTTTAAAAAGTTCAGTATGAAAAAAACATAATTAACAGAAAACTGATTCAAATTGAACTTAAACTGATCAGTCCTTCCCTAATCTCGACATGTCCTCTTATTTTCTCTTTATTGTCTTCTATTCCTCAGTCTTACTTTTGGGAAGTTCTCCGGAGTCGCTCAGTGTCGCTGTCACGTTTCTGTCGTGCCTGGGTTACTAAGTAATTTTCTTTCTGTACCGATTCCCACGTCAGTAGTCGCCTGTTTTGGATCTCGGAGAGTTCTAGCACTATCCAAAATAGATTAATTTTTGGTTCATAAACTGATAATGATTCAGGAGTCAGTTTAGTAAACAGCTACCTGCAAGTCTATCCATTATTGGTGAAAAAAAGTGATTCCTCGCCATTTGATGTGAAATACAAGTCACTGCCCTAATGTGTCAAGAGATCAGATAGTTATAAATTGGAAATAATTCTGAAATTCTTGAAACCATAATCTCTCTCATCTCAGTAAACCTTATTAATGGTTCTCACAGAGGGAGAATCTTGCTTGGAAGAAGTGGAAAACTTGGGAAGCAGCCAAAAGTTGGATAGCACATTAGGTGCAGAATGAAGGAGATAATGATTGATAATGGCATAGAGTTAGAATTAATCCTTTTTGATATTCACAAAGAGCTGATGTAGAACAGTGATTTCAGCATTATACTTGGAATGTGGAGGCCCAACTCCCTCAATTAGAGAATTCACTACATAATGCTGAACTAGTTACTTGCTCCTCCTCTGTAAATCTACCTTGTGGAGATGAACTTAGAAAAGGCTCATTTATGCCACCTTGAGCTTTCAGATGAATGGCAAAATATAAAGACAACGAGTGAATGAATGACCTTGAACATCCTTCCCATATCTGATGTTCTCTAGATTGGTTAACATTGCAAGAGTTCCAGCATTCTTAGGCAGGTTATCTCTATCCCATAATTGCTTTTAGCACTCACAGAAGTCATGTCTCTTTGCCGATTGCACCTTGCGGATATGACGCTTGAAGAAAAGATGTAGGTGGCTGATCAAGATGAAGGGTGGAGCTAATGCAGGCCGGCTATGATACTCCAAGATAAGGTTGTAACGCTGGGATTTCCAGTAGATATCACTGTTGCCTTGCACTTTGGAGAACGTGTAACTATTAGCAGGGGAAATAATATGTTAGTCCCACCTTTCTCCAAATTGGGGGAGTCAGCTTCAAACTAAATGGCTGATCCCTCAGCCAGCACACAATCATAGGCGGCATGTGGATGGAAAAGAAACATGAGCCAACATAGGCTGTTTTTCTGCATTTCCTGTTTTACAGGAAAATCTCTATTCCCAACTCTTTCGCTCCTCAAATAATGCGTATTTTCACTCTTGATTCCAAGCTGAATGCTGACTCTTACCTTTTCCTTATGCTCAAAAAAGGAACCTTCATTTTAGTTCTGTTTTGTTTTACAATTGTTTATTTATCAGGACTGTAACTAGCCCAAACATCTTGGAACTCAACAAAAGAATTGGGGACCACTCTATTTAATCAGCACAATTAAGGGTGGGCTAAAGAAAATGTGGGCATTCAGCCCTCCTGCCCCATCAACATGGTCTTTATATTTGCTTAGCAGCAAATATTTTTCAGCTGCACAAAGCTGAAAAACAGCTTTCCCCTGAACTTGAACCATGGAAGAATTTGTAAAAATATTGTGAATGTATTTTCATAGATATCTAACACTGCCAAATGTGAAGCATGATCATATAGTTAGCTCAACTGAGCTTATTCTTCAAATATTTTCTTTGAAAATATTTTGTTGAAAACTGAACTTGAACTGGCTAAGATAGATACAATCTAAATTACTTTTGAAAAGTATAATGTCGCATTGAACTAGAATTTTATTCCAGATTTTTTTTTAAATTTTTTTATTGTGGAGCTTTGGGTAAGATTTTTTTTTGTTTTTTTAGATATTTTTTTTTAATCCTTCCTTGCTGGAATTGGAGGTATTGATACCTGAACATTGCAATCAGCAAATTGAGGAGCAGAATATTGGCTACCAACAGGAAGATCGCAAGGAGAATGAGCACCAGCCAGTTAGCATAGGTATTGGTACAAGGGTTCGCGTCCTCCATCAAGATGGCTAAAGGATCATAGGTGCAATTTGAGGCTGTGATCTGGGCAGCTAGGGAAGAACACAAAGGAAAAAATGAGATGAAATTTATAGATTGTGGAAGAAAGAGTGCACAGAAATCTTGCATAGGATTGTTTTAGTCCTAGGTAGCTTAGTGTTTACCTTTCTCCAGATTTGGTTTCTTTCAGTTCTTTGGGTTTACAGATTATTGGGCTTACAATTCTCATCAGTCCTTGACCCTGGCTGTATTGGTTGGGACTGATGGGAGTTGTAGCCCAGAAGTTTTGGAGGGGCTCAGGTTTTGAAAGGCTGTTCTGGAATAAAAAGTAAAACCCTAAAAATTATCTACTGGATTCGATTAGCCTGCTGAATGCAGAATCCCATTCCTATCAGTGGCCATGCAAAACTTTACACAAGCTATAAGTGTAAAGTACCTATAAAAACCCCTTCATAAAAGTGACATTGTCTCTCCTTATTTGCCAACTAGCATTTGATATTTTGAAATATATTGCTAAGTTTGTATAAAAATATGAAGGCCTGGTGGGAAGAAAAAAATAAAAACTTTAAAAATATTTCCATTTATTTCAAGTTTTTACAGCTCTAAGCTTGCAGAGACTACTAAATTGTCATGGTCAATAGCTCTTATCCAATCTCATTTTAAGATAATCTAAATAATAGGTCAATGTTTTATAGTTAACGGATTCCTTATATTCATATCCTTATATGAACAACTGTTTCTTTAGTTCCCTTCATAAGCCTACTCTTAATTTTTAGTTATTTTCATGGTTTTTTAAAATCAACATTTTCAATGTTTCAATTGTCTTGCTTTTTATATTTTCCATTCTAGACTATCTCTGTCATATATTTAGAAATTAGCTTAATCACCATGGGTAACCAGATATTCCATATAAGTGAGGGAGCAGAAGAAAGATGAAAAACTCTATCTTTTTTCTGCATTCAGCACAGCACAGAAACCAAATCAAATGAGTCTTTGTAAATTAATAAGAAATAAAGTACTGTAGTTGTTTAACAATCCTCAGCTGGTAATTGCCTATTTGATGCTTTATCCATAAGCCTGCACTACTTTTTCCTTGTGTTTCAGTAATCCAAAGTGGATGAAAATCAGAGAAGTGAGCAAGCACCCCGAAAATACACACCATCAATTTCAGTGAGTGGGATCTGTCCAAAAATTTGCAAATAAGGTCGGTAGAAAACACGTCGAAATATCCAAGGGATTCTTCGATCGTGGGGGAGAAGGAGACCCTCAGTCGTGACCCCATAGGCTACCAACCATACCCCAAGGAAGAAGAGAAAGAGAAATACATCCTTCATCTAGGAAGAGAAAAAGAAGAGAAAAAAAGGAGATTATGCCATCCAACTTACCTAGAGACAACTCTAGGCTAGTTGCAACCAAATAAAAGCAACAAGATAAAACATTAAAACAGGCATTTCCAGTCTTAGATAGTATCTCCAACTTGCAGCCCCACAAGATCATAAACTTTTAACATTATTATGTGATTTTTTTTAGTCATATGTTATATTATTAATATTATTAAATTTATCTGCTGCCCTATCCTATCATGGGCTGCTCTAGGCAGATTACAATAATAAAAAAACAAAGAAATAAAAAGGAAGTTTAAACAAAGCAAAAGTAAAATAATATAACAATAAAAAATAAAATTTATATATTTTATATGCAGCCCAAGATGATTCCTCTTCACTCAGTGCAGCTCAGGCAAGCAAAAAGTTTGGACACGCCTGCATTAAAACATGAAAATAATAAATATTAACATTAAAATTGGCTTAAAATTAATAAAGATAGGAAGATGCATGTGGGAAGGAGGTGGGGTCTTATCTGCATGTTAATCACCTCCAGTATGCCATGCGCCAGCAGAGCCAGGTTTTCAGGCCTTTTTGGAAGGCCAAGATATTGGGGGCAGATCTTATCGGGGGGGGGGGACATGATGTCCCAGAGGGTGGGAAGAATAGGCTTTTCTTCTGGATCCAGCCATCCAGAATTCCTTGACCAACAAGGTCCTCAGCATGCCTCTTCTGCCAACACAGGTGAGGTGGGCCAATTAATTGCCATGTTGAAATATAGCTTATTCTCCTATATTAAGCCCAATAGCTTTTGCCATTGCTATTGCTATTTCATTTGCACTCTGGCTTATATTTGTTTTGGACAGCCTCTGTTCATTCTTAAACAAACAAACAAAAATTGTTCTGCATATTCAACAATCTTCTTTCTGTACATTATTCTATGTGCATTAAAATGCACCTTCTCACCATCCTGGCAACGATAATCATCTTGGGTCCCAACTGTTTGTTGACTGCAAAGATGTGGATGAGACGAAGGGTGAAGATCATGAAATCCAGGCACAGAATGGTGCGTCCCGATTCATATGACGAAGGAAACAACCTGTGATATAGACAGTGGTGTAAAGAAAAAAAGAAAGCAATTCTAAAGTGTACAAACCATTTCTTTTTATCTCCAGCAGTATTAACCTCTCTTTTGAGCTCACTTAAAAACTTCAGAATAAATGAATAGTGCTGAAATCTCTACAGTATAGAAGGGCACTTACCTGCACACTAGTCCTATCATGAAGAGTAGCAGGGCTGTGATATCAAACTGATTCCATGTGTCCAGGAAGTACCGACGTATTCTCTGCAACAAAGGACGGGAACCCACAAAACATCCTTGACGAACCTCTTCACAGACTAGTGTGAAGACCCAGATGTACAGGACTATCTCAGTGCCAGATGGACCTTTGGGAGGTGGAGGGTCAAAATCCAGCAGCAAGACGTAGGAGAAGAGGAAGAGGAAGAGCAAGTACATCACCACATTGCCCAGGAATGCTGTCACAGGTGCCACCCAAAATTGATGCCACCGTCGTAACCAGAGTTGTCGAACAGAAAGAGGGGAGGGAGGTTCCAAACTTCTGAGTCAAGATATGAAAAAGAAAAGAAGGGAGGAATGTTTGAGTTCTGCTGATAAATTAACTCTATTACTTTGAGTAATTAATTCATTAAATAAAGGCTTATATATTTGCATATGAATAAATGTTTGTGAGCAACTTCAAAATGTCTCTTCTGAAAAGGGGTAGTTTAAAATAAACAAGAAGTGTGCTTTTTAAACACAATTTAATATCCACCAATTCCTAGGCAGTGGGGAATGCTGGAAGTTGTAGTTCATCTAAATTTCAAGGGCCACAGTTTCCACTACTTGGTTTTAATTACTTTTTGGCAAAATCTGGATATTCGCAGGGAGGGAAAATAAAGCTAGAATATCCTGAAGAGATCCAGACTGCTCATCAGTCCCACTGCATCAACAGCCTTAATTTATGATAGACCATGCTTCCATCCTCCCACAGGCCCACGTTCCCAAGATGACGACCATTCCCCCTACTCAGACAATATGTCTCCGATGGTACTTTTCACATCTGTATCAAGACTGTCCAGTTCAAACTGTTCCAAGGAATCCAGCCGCAGATCATCATCCATGCTCCTGTTAAAGATCATATTATAGATCAGAATGACCACCTGACCACATTTTAAATGCAGATGCTAAAGTTTAGCCATAAAATTTAATGCTAGAAATTAAATTTACTGCTAGAAATTCTAGGGACAAGGATTTAAAATTTGAATTTATTTGTTCCACTTTTTCTGGCAGGTGGATTAAATTGTCCTCTGGCAGGTCAATTGCAGGTTTTGAAAAGTCTGCTCAAAAGAGAATGATTGCTTCGGAGTTAAGGAAAGTATATCCATTCGTATTCTGTTATATAAAGGAACACCCACTCCTTTGATAGTCAGAAATTGCAGTTACTAAATAACTACAGTAACAACACTGTAGGCTACCAGCAATGCACAGCTCCTCCCTCTCTGCCACACTACTGTGTAAATCAAACCATGCCCAGTAGCACCCACCTGAATGTAATGAGCTCAGTAAAGATGAGAGGAGGGCAAAAAAATGTGAGAAGAAGCTTCCAGACAGAGGTACTTCGGTCCATTTCTCCCCACCAGTTTTGGGTGAGCAGGGACTTTTAGAAAAACACAAGAGAAAGACAGCACTGAAAAATACTGAGACTAGCCATAATTTCAGTACTGTATGTAATTCAATAATTAGCTTAAGAAGATGCTTATTAATATTTGTAGTAGTTAGTTTGTCCCATAGTCAAAGCTTGTCAACTGAGTGAAAGGCGGGGGTACACCAGTGGTGGAATTCAGCCGGTTCGCATTACTTTGGTAGAACCGGTAACTAATTTTTTGTTGCCCAGGCCCAGAATGGACTTCCGGAAGCAGCATCCACACAGAGAACCGGTTGTTCACATATTTGAATCCCACCACTGGGGTACAATCATTAAAATTAATAGAGGTGTTTTGTATGCCTCTAAATTGGTATATTTTTTAATAAGGGCCTTCAAAGTAGCACAGTGGTCTACTGTACTATGTCCTTTTTGAAACCCTACCTGTTTTGAAGAAAAAGTTTTATTTCTCCTTCCCAATCTTCTAGTTTTAGAAAATGTCTGACCTAGAACTTAGAAGAAATATCTAGCAGATTAATTGGGTGGTACCGTAATTAGCAGGTTCCTGCTAGTTGCCCTTTTAAATGATTGGTATATTATACTTTGTTTCTAGTCAGGAGATTCAACTCATGTTTTATCTATTTCTAAGAAGAATCTAGTCAGGATGGGGATCCATCAGGAATCATTCATCTTGTCTGTCACTGGAAGAATCATCCTCTGCAGGAGCTTTTTCGAGGTTGAAATCAGCTGTTTACACTCAGACTTGGAGACACCTGGCCATCTGGAAGCATGCTTAATTTGGTAGAGACTGTTGCTACTTCAGTACGTATAATGGAGGCAAAATATTGGTTGAAATTTGGACTGAGATACCTACATGAAGCATGGTGTGTGTGTGTAAATGCCATTAGCCACAATTTTCAAAATTTCCTCTCATTTTTAAGCTGCAAAGTTCCCTCTATTGATCTCTATAATATGGTTTTATAATATGTTATAATTTTACTGCTTTATTGCTATGTTATTCAATTTTATGCCCTTCCTATGTTATGACCTCTGGTTGTAATGATTTTATTTACTTACATTCCACTATCCTCACCCCAACATTATTAGCATTCCATATAGTGCTTGTGCCCTCCAGTTTATATAAATCTAAGCATGCAGAACCTAAGGACACCCAACTCATAGTTATCAGTGGGAAGTAGGTTCAGCCTAAGCCTGGAGCTTCCTCAAACAACTGGTAGAATGAATCCAGGATTCAGAGTATTGTAGAACTGGAAAAACCTCAACAGTAATTTAGTTTATTGCTTCAGTATAGCCAAGCATTATAGCATATCTAGTAAATTACCCATCCAATTTTGATTTAAAAACCTCTAATAAAAAAAAAACTCCACTGCCTGAGGTAGCTTGCTCCACATGCCACCAGATTATTTTAATGTCCAATTGTTATCTTCTTTCTGTTTTGTGAAAGTGTTAGATTACAGTTTTCTTCATAGCTTGCCTGAATGGCCATCTAAGTGATATTCCTACAAATATTTGAAGAGCAATCATGGCAGGCTTCAAACATCTATCTCTATTCTAGCCTAGTTTTGTTGAAATCTATTTCTCAGCATTGATCTTACCCTCTTTGCTGCCTTCATCTTGACAATCAAATACATATAGGCAATTCTCCCTTAATGCCCTGTTTAGTGACCTTTTTGTTGCAAGAGTGCTGAAAAAGTAATTTTGTGACCAATTTTTGCACTTACAATCATCTCTTTGCCCCTGCAGTGACTTGATCAAGATTTGGGCACTTTGCAATCAGCACATGTTTATGAAACATTGTCCCATGGTTACATGATAGCCATTTGCGTACTTCACAGCTGGTTTCAACAAGCAGAGTCAACAGAGAAGCGGACAGTAAAATTGCTAGTCACATGATATCTCACTTAAACAACCCACGATGACTCACAATGACCACGGTAAAACTGAGGTTGCAAGTCTGTTATGGTCACATGATATCTCACCTAACAACCTTGTCATTTAGTGAGGAAGTTGCCCGTCCCAATTGTGGTTATTATGTAAGGAATACTGTAGCTCCTGCTCTCCTGTAATGGCTAGCTTGCAATTTTCAGCCCTATAATATTTTGGTTGGTTTTCTAAAGTAATAGTTTTCCCAGTCTTATATAAATGTTATTCCATGAAAGCTTGATCTTAGGCAGATAATTTCTAATAAGTGTGGCCGGGTACAGCTATATATATATAGAGAGAGAGGTACACAATTTAATTCTGCAATCAGTTCTCAAAGCAGTGTGATTATTATAAGGCTGTGTATGTTTTCACTGACATGTTCATTTTTGTCAAGAATTTCACTTATCTATCTATGGAGATTCTCAGTCATACAGGTCAAGGTTATCCCAAGGGTGCTTTTTCAAAAGGCAGATAATTTCTATTAACACTATTGTGTTATTTGGTATAGTACCCTATGGTCCTCTGCAAGCCTTTTTGCACCATTAGTTATTCACCAACTTCTGGAGGCCATAATTCCCTGCTGAACATTATGTTTAAGAGGTCCAAGGGGACATAGTCCATATCCAGATCAAATACAAGATGGAATCGAGAGATAATATTCATCCTTAAAAACCCAGTTCAGTGAATCATTGTGTGGCCATACCTGCACACCATCCTGTGCAAAAAAGAGGCGGGCATCAGCCTGGTGAGCCAGATGGAGGATAGTGGCTCCGCCCCAGAGGTGGGAACAGCGCACCAGTAGTTTGTAGGCCCGTGGCTCACTATTACGGTAACACTCACTGAATACTCCTAGAATTGTGGAGTTAAAAGGGAGGAGAGAGATATTTGAGTATAAAAAAGTAAAGGCATTATAAACATTTGCACAATTTACAACTCTTCTTAATTTAAAGAACCGTTAATAATACAGCAAGATTAACATTAATACAAAGACTCAAAGACTTCCAAACAACCAAACCATTAGTTTGCCAAGACTTTGCAACTCACGACCACATTAATTTGTAATAATTCTGAGCTGTCTTTGGATCTTTCCTATAATCATACTGATAATCATATTGTTAAAATCATGTGCAAATCTATCCTTTTGCTAGTCTAGAGCTCACAGAGAATATCAAAATCAGAGGTTTTCCCCTTTGCTCCTAAATAGGTCTGTAATCAATTGCCCTTTGTACTTACTAAGATGTTCTGCATGCTAACAAGAACTGTTTGAATCTTCCAGCCCACAAAAATAATATAAAATCATTGTCCCATAATACTCCAATAAACACATTCCTGTATATTTGTCTACATTCACTCACAACTATCTAAGAAACTTAGAAATGAGAGCAATGGAAGATTAATTATAAAAAGAACAAATATTCCTGAATATGGCAGCTCCATGATAATATAGGAATTATCTTAAACTCAAAAACTATTGACAAGTAAATAATTTGACACCAAAGCTTCATTCAAAAACTTCTACGAGTAGCTTTTCATTAAACAACTGTAAGTAACTGCAAACATGACATCAAACCTTCACATACAAGTTCTTTCAAATGGTGAAAGTAAGGAAATGAATAAGTTGTAAAAATGCTATGCTTTCCCTCTTTTCAGAAAAAAAGTGAGTACCTAAAGCTAAGTCAGGATGTGGGATGGCAAGAAATTGCTCCTATGGAAAACATCCATTTGTTAGGGTGCCCATATGCTGCAAAAGGTGTTTTTTTTTTTTACAGTACACATGATAGGGGGCTAAGAAACAGAGCATTAGAGATGGAGCTGCTTGGATATCATCCTACCAGTCAGAAAATAGGGCCTTCTATTGGTGGACTGAAAAAGAAACCTGAAGTGTGCAAAACGCTTTTCTCCATTCTCACCAATTCCATAACTAGTCCACTTACATCAGTTTTACAAATTAGTGGAGAACGTCAATGCAAAATTTAATCATCCAAAACCAGCTAGTAAATCTATATTTGAGTAATAAAGGATTTGAAATCTGTTTCAGCTAAATGCTAAACTACAATTTTCAATTTTCAGGAAAACCTGGGAACTTATCACTGGGTTTTTCCATAAAGTGTTTAATTTCATGAATATTACAAGCTACTTTTTTTCCTTCTCCTTATAACTCTTTCTTCTTCCTATATTCCCCTGTATGAAGAAGTGCATGTTGTATTATGCCAATAATCTCTTCCACTTTCCATTAACATAGATTCCATCCTATTATGTTGTCTGGACAGCTTGGAAGTCAATTCTCATATCTATGCCTGTTATTATGGGGATAGTAGGTCAGTATATCTAGACTGGTTGGTCTAGACCTGTGTTTTTCAATCTCGGAAATTTTAATGTATGTGGAATTCAACTGAATTTTGGAAGTTGAAGTCCAAACATCTTAAAGTTATTGAGTTTGAGATACACTGATTGAGATAAATATCTTCAGTTATGTAAAAAAATCAGCCCTCTTTCCCTTAAGCAATCATGTCTCCCCTCACCCCTTTTCTCATATCTCACCTATGGCCAAATTTTCAAAGTACATTGCTAAATCCTTCATGGCTGCCACTTCCTCTGTTTCTGTCTCTAGATGTGAAAGTTCCCGCAGTATTTGTGCTGCTGCCAGTGCTCCAGCCACGGCATCAGGAGCCTGGGTTGAAAGAAAAAGCAAATTACTCAAGAAATTGGCAGATTTGCATGGGTTTGTAACCCATCGGTGTGATAAAAACGGCATATGTTCCAAAATATCTTCTTGCCGTGTATTTTTTTCTATGTTAACAGAAAATGTTTTGGGCAATTGTGACATCCCTGCATTGTGGAATACTGTTTGTTTCAAAGCTGTGCTGCATGTAAAATACTTTTTAGAAGAAATGCACAATAGCTACTTGCAAAAACAAAGAAAAACAAGCCAAAAAAATTAATCAACACTGTAAAGCTGATCAAGATTTCAAAAATTGAGTAATATTAGGTCTTATTTAATTGTGAAACAGACTAAATAACAGTCAAAATACTAAAGAAACAGTTGGAGGCACTTGCCTCCAATCTTTTCTTTCTTCAAGAACTTTATTTTTTTTTTCTGTAAAATGAACTGCAACAAATGCTGAGAGAGAAAAAAAGATTATTCGAGTTTTCCTATAATTGCAGACAGGAAACTGGGTAAAAATAATGAGGCAAATACACCAGCAACAGAACTCTGCCACCGCAATGCTACTAGTCATCAAAACACATTGTTCTTATGGCATCTTCTATTCCTTTGACAATTACAATGTGTTTTTGTTTTATCTGCACTTGCTTACTGAGCAGCCATTTCAGTTTGGAAAATTATCACTACTGCAAAACCTCATACATCCTGCCGTAGAACATTTCTGTTAAGAAGCATAGACAAGATTGGCATAGAAGATAAGTCCTTGACTTTCATTCTAAGCATATTCTTCTGCTTTCTCCCATATCCCATCCAGTCCGCTCCCCAGAAGGCAACTAGATGAGAGCCACAGAGTCATAGTTAAAGCAGACGCATTTTTAAGGGTCAGAGCAGCTGAATTAATTCACTGGGAAATAGGCTTTTTCTCTTTTCCTCTGTGCCATTCCTGCATTTGACTTACTCCCCCACCCTCTGACTACTACTTGATGATAGAGTTACAGAAGCCCTTTTTTAAAGGGAGAGAGAGAGAGAGGAAGGAAGGGAGGGAATTAGGAATGTTTCTCTGAATTGGTTTCACTCATTTACATATCTACACTCCACAATGCTAAAGGCTTGGGTGAGTGTTGAGAAGAGATTTGCCAACAATTCTTTTGGAGCTGTAGGGTAGGGAGTTTCCCATTGATGGAAACATCTACCTCATCCTCCTTGTTTTCTGGCTTCTGGATTAAACACTTTCCCTTCTGTTGCCAAGATGTCTCATCATTATCCATTCCCATCCATCCCCGGTCATTCCATTCCTATCCATTTTATTCCACCAGCACTATGACAATTGTGGGTGGGCTTGTTTTCTTGCTTTGCTCACTGCAAAAAGCAAATGTAGCATGAGAAGAATGACTGCCATCCCTATATCTTTCTAGCCACAGCATCCACATGCCCCATTAACCATTTTGGGACATTTTTAAATGGATAACCTAGTGACATTGATTTTGTCTCAACCCTAGCCAATAGAAGCAGCTTAAAGTTGTCTTAAAGTTGTTCCACTTTTATTGTAGCACTTTCCCTCTTCTCCTGATATGTAATATGGCTTTTGCTATGGATGTTATCTAGGATGCTTAATCAACAGTGTAGTTGATGATGTGGCCAAAGTTAAGATCTCCTCAGCTCCTATTGACTGCTAGAATGATCTCCTCCTCTAACCATTGGGTGTTATTCTCCAGGGTCATTTTTGTTTGAGCTGCTGGAGAAACCAGACACCTAGCTTCATGGTGGATTCCGCCCCTAATGCTTGCCTGATGCTTTTCAAAATACTTGTGAGATCTTATGTAGGGTCTTTATATACATGGGTTTAGTGTCTCTGGAGATTCTCAATCATCCAGGTCATGGTTGTTCAAAAGGTGTCTTTTCCAAAAGGCAACTGGACTTTCTTGGTTTTTTTTCTTGAATATGTTTCACTTCTTCTTTAAAAAGCTTCAGAACTGAAAAAGTTCAGTTGCCTTTTGGAAAAGCACTTTTGGTACATGGGTTTAGTGTTTTTTGAAAGAGCACTAGACCTGTGTCCAGTAGTCTTGCACTGTACAAGAAAGTCAACTTAAACTGGGAGCTGGGTTCTGCTACCTACATGCTGTTGCCACCAATAAGTGTGTTCAGTGAATTTTTATTACAGTATAGACCAGAAAACCAGTAAGTGAGTTAACAGATTTTCTTCTGCTTCTGCTGACAAAGGATTTCATGCAATCATAGTTTTCACTATTTTTTATTGCTTTAGGGAAGGATAGTACTGTTATTTTACCTATTCTGTGGCAGCTGTTGGTGTTATCACTTGGTGCTGCATTACTTTGCAATACTAATTGAGGAAAGAACATGTTTGATATTGATTGGCCCTTTTGTTTTACCCTTAGCAAGCTCACAAGTCACAAGTGCAGAACACGCTTATGAGGAGGGAGAGAAGTTTACCAGATAGATTGTAAGAGCTTCCCGTTGCTTCATTTCCTGCTCTTTCTCCATATTTGCAACCTGCCAGATAGACTTATATTTAAATATGAGTTTAATGCCCTTTTAAATGAATACTAAACTCATGCTCAGAAATAAACTGATTGACAGGTCACAGGCATAGTGTCTGTTAATCAGGCAACTTGACTGTTGACCAAGCATGACCTCCACAGCATCTGCCTACACTCCTAATATCATCCTACCTTCTATTAAAGAAAGCCCACCAATTATTTTGCTTAACTACTTTTGAATTTAAATTGGATGGAAAGTACTGATGTGATTACCTAAACCAGTGGTTCTCAACCTTTTTAATGCCGCGACCCCCAACCGGTCGTAAGTCGAGGACTAAACCGGTCGTAAGTCGAGGTCTAAAGCGGTCGTAAGTCGAGGACTACCCAACCGGTCATAAGTCGAGGACTTTCCCTGCCTGGGAGCGCCGCGCATGCGTGGTTCCGCCCCCTGTGCCGGCCAAGGCGTAGCTGGCAAGCGGCAGAGACGGAGCAGGCCGACCACCAGCTGGCCCAGCTCAAGGGAGGTAAGGCACCAGCCGGAAAAGGGGAAAAAATGGCGGACAGCCTTGCTTGGCGACCCCCGTGAAATGGTCGATCGACCCCAAATGGGGTCGTGACCCATAGGTTGAGAACCGCTGACCTAAACAAAACAGGGCTCAGCCATCAAGAGAGCTCAATTTATGCCAGCACACTTTTTTCCCCAACTTGAAGTAATGTTTTCTTGCTTTTTACTGTAAGAAAGTGCACCTGGGCAACCAGGTTCTAGGATGGCAGAGGAATTCATTCATATCATTCTCTCTATCCATTTGCAACATAAAGTTTCTACTCTGTATGAGACATTGCCAAATATTATTGCAAGATTCATATCAAAATACAGACCATTTCCCAGAAATAAATTGCCATCTCTTTTCGATTCAGCAACACTGCCCAGATAAATAGATCAGTCCATGGGTTTGGTGACAGCTTATTTTGGTATGTGGAATCTCCATTAGGTAATAATCCTTTTTTCTAGGCAGAGAAGACATCTTGATCAACACAAGAAAGGAAACATTCAAAAGACACACAATCTTGTCTTGAGTTGGTTTCATACATTAATCAAAATTCATTATCAAAATTGAAACAAAAGCCAAAATTTACCTTTAGCAACATGAGAAATCCATAGAGATTTTTTTTTGTAAATTTAATATGTTCCAAACCTGTCAAGCATTAAAGCTTTTCCCCATAATGAAACTGGAAACTATTTTAAAAATTCACAAAATTTGATATTAAGAATTTGTTTCAGCCACAAGCATTGTGAATTATACAGTCTAATTATACTATTACTAAAGATAAGATTATAAAATAGATCTATTTTTCAATTTTTTAAAATCAATAATTATTTACTAATTACTTGGAATAATAATGCAGCATCATAAGTGATTTTGGAAACAATGCATGTAATTTAAGTTCAAAGTGTTAAATGCAGCCAAGATAAGCCAGCCCTTTTAGGAGCATTTTCATTCTTTTGCTGATAGGAAGAATGTTGTAGGGTGGAAATTAACTGGAAAGATTTCTTGAAATTGACACTTAGGGAACCACAAAGGTTCCTTTCCCATTTTTAAAGCTTATTTTATTTAAAATGCTCCCCTCTTCTAAAGAGAAATAGGCTTAAAGCAGCAACCATAAGAGAAACATATTTATTTAGTTTATCTCCCATTTTCCCTCAGAGAGTCAAGCTCAGAAATGCAAGTGTTATCCTCACAACAACAACAAAGCTGTGAGATAAGCTGGGCTGAGAGAGACAACTAGTGAACTGCATGGTTGAACAGAGTCAGGAATCTTGGTCTTTCTGTTTTCAGTCCAATATCTTAACAACTACTGTAGAGTCCCTTGCTTGCATGCTTCCTTCCAGTTTTCAAAACATCCTACTTGCCTTCATGTACTCCCTTCCTAATCGAATGTACACAGAATATTACCACTTACCCCTATCCCTCTGTGGCCAGTAGGGTATAATCCTGCATAAAAAGGAGCACAGACATTCCCTAGTAGTTCATGCAGAATAAGAGCCACATGAGATAAATGGCAATCAGGCAAAGATCGTTCCAGCAGCAAGTCTTTAGGAGGGGTGGATGGCTCGGAGCCTGTCCCTTGGCATCGCTCCAAAAGCTGGTAGAGCAGTGAGACCTTGGGGGACCCAGCATACAGCTTTTCCAGTTTTCCCCATGTCAGGAACTGTCCTATATCCAAACCATTCTCCACAAAGAGGCGCACTAAGTCAGTTCGATTACCTAGCAAGGCATCACGCATTGGGTTCTCCAGCAGGCTGGGCTGCAAGAAACGAAAGAATAAAATATTTATGTCTCAAGAGAATAGATGTTTGCCACTACTTAGAGATCGAAGTTGGGTCCTTCATTAGATAAAGTGTGATAATAGCAACTTGCAGGGTTTTGGTTACAATAAGCTATTATTCCATGAATCCATGACTTATATTGGAGAGCAATCTTTTCACACATCACTTAATAGGCTGTTCCTTCAGCTGTGCTGGAGGACATTATTCTATCATCAGGACTGAGATAAATTTAACCAGTTCTGTTTCTGGGTACCATTCCATCCTTTACCTTAGGCAACAACATTGTTGATGCAGCCTTGATGATCATTGGCAGTGTCATTCTCAAAATCAGTAAGACATTTGACAGAACAATCATCACACTTTAACCATCCTGGAAAGGTTTTGGGCTGGACAATGGCCATATTCTGCCTCTCAAATAAAGATTCACCTTGTATAGCCTATTATCATTTCTATATTCTGCTTCTTCCCAAATAATTTGTGGCTAGTCTTCAACTCATTTCTTTCTTCCTTGTTACATAATATAGCCTCATCACCCCAGCATAAGTTTGGGAAAGAATCCAAGAATCCCTACATCGAATGGGCAGAGACCTCCAAGTTTTATACACTTAAAATAACTTAATTCAAGGCTATTCTTCTCTATTCCACGTTCCTCGCACACTTTTTTTATGTTCCAGCAAAGGATTAAAAGCTAAAACAAATCTGCCAACCCACCTCCCAGAGAATGTCTCCACGGAACAATTCTGTGCTGGCAATGTCCACCCGATTCCAGGCTACAGCCAGACGTAGCTCATCCAGATAACAGGTGGCCTTGCTTGACCGCTTACATACTGCCAGGAGGAGAGAGAAGAAATATAATCATCATTGTTCACAGTTCTGTTTTAATTTAAATGTCAGTTATTTTTCTGTCTGGCTCACTATGAATAAAATAGCTACTGCACTTTTAAGGCAATTTATAGGTAGTTCTTGACTTACAACCTTACAATACTTAGTTATGGAGTCAGGGATAATTACAACCCAGTTCTGAAATTCCAACAGCCACTCCCTCACAGTCACATGACCACACTGACTTGCATTTTTGGTTGTTTGCAGCATCCCGCAGTCACATTATAGCATGTTATCTTTTTCTTAAAAACTGGTAGTTACTTGTTTTCTATGGTCCTTACTGAACAACTGGTTTGCTTAGTAACCGCTGCATTCGCTTATCAGTTGTCGCAAAAAAGGTTTTAAAATTAGGTTGGTCAATTATGGCCCCAATGAGCAGGCTTCATTAGGATCATAGCTGAGGATTATTTATATCTTCAGTGAGAAACAGATAGAAATGGGTGCCTGCATCTGATGTAATCTATGATGACATCACTTCCAAGATTTCCTTTTTTCATTGCTAGTACATTCTCTAAATCTTCCAGTCAAAGGTGTGTCATAATAACTAGTCACTGTCTAGTCATTTAGGAATGTCTGTTGAAATCATGATAGGATGTTACGCCAGATTGATTTCCATGGGTTCATATGATGCTATCTCATCATTAATTAATCTCAAATAAAGTAGAGACTTCATACCTGGGAATTGAGAAAATTGTATTTATAAGACAGCCATAAAGATGTTTACATATTTAGGAGCCATGTGTGTTCATGGCTGTGCCACTATTTGCAAATACGTGTTATTGCCAAAGTGGCAATACATGGTAGATGAAATAGAGTTGCTAGGGAGATTTCTTATGGAGTTCAATCTTCTTAGGATGTTTATGATATCTCTTATGTAATTGGGAATAGCAATTCTGAGAACTGGAATTTAGTGAATCCAGCAATGAATCCCTTTGGGGATAAGGCACAGCTAAAAAACTCATTGTCTAAATATTCCATATAACATTAACTTCTATTATATTAAAATAAGAAGACACAGTTACTGTTTCTCATGATCCTAAAAAAACATAACTGACTGGAACTGAATTTGTTTATTTAAAAGGATGGGTAATCATATTTTTTTTTACTAAAGCCCCCAGTTTACCTGATCCAGTCATATGCCAAATAATATGTGAAGATGGGCATGGCGCATTCCTTTATCTGAACGCTTTCTGCATATGGTCAGCTTAGAATCTACAGTAGCTTCATGCCAGAACAGAATACACAGAATAAAGCTCACAATCATTTCCCCTGATTTAAAATTAAAAGGAATAGCATCTTATCTGACAAAAAAAATCTTATTAAAAATCATAGGTTTTTGTGAACTACCCACAAAAGCTTAGGTCTATTAATAAAACATATTAGTTGGATTTTGTGTCATCTTAGACTAATATTGCTCTCTTCCTAGAGTGAGTTATAACTTGTTTTTCTTTTTAAATATGTATTTAAATATGTAAAATATTATTTACTATATTTTGTTTTTATTTATAACTGATGATGGTATCTACTGTATAAGGTGTCTTCATGGGGTCTGAATTCTGAAATATGGGATATACATACTGTTTTTTTAAAGATAGAGAAGGTTTGATAAAAATGGGAAATCAAACTCAACAGCTAACTAACAAGTTCTGGCATTATGTTAAGCTAACACATTATAGAAACACACACATCAATAGAACTAGGTCTTCTATGAATTCAGTTATTCAATGAGATTCCAGCCAACTTTTGGGGGTTTGGTGATGTACGTTTTTTCCTAATTTCAATTTAATCTAATGGTGTCCATCGTATGAGACTGCACATTTTTGTCCATTGCTACTATGCGAAAAAGCTGCCCATCGTTGATTAGTGTTGAACTAATTACCTTTCACTAGAGCTTTAAGCAGGACAGTCTCGAATTCTTCCAAACCTTCTTGGTCTGAATAGACAGTCACCAATTCCCTCAGATTCCCAATGCTTTCCACCTGACAAGAAGACATGTAGAGAGGTCAATACATTTATCTTGGAAAAATCATACAGACACACACACACACACACACACACACACACAGAGAGATAGACAGACAGACAGACAGACAGACAGACATTTCTCCAGAGCCAATATCTTTTGGACTTTTGAGTTCTGGAATGTAGTCTAGAGCAAGGCTTTTCAACCTTTTCACAGATTGTACCACTTTTAGGACATGACAATATTTGAGTACCACCAGTGCTTAGCAAGGTGTCACAAACTTGATAACTAAAAAAAAAAAGGGGGGGGATTTTGGGTTTTACTGATTAGATTCATTTGTTGTTATAGAAATGGCTAGTTTATAATAATGTGGAAAAGTAAAAAGTTGAGGTTCAATGTTAATGCTTTCTTCTACTGCAACAAAGGAAATCTGTTCTTTTTCCCTTCTCCCCCTCACTTTTCCCTCCTTTTTCCTCCCCACTGTGTCCTATTATTTGCTTTTGTATTTTTGTATTTTATTTTATAATCTAATAAAATATTACAAACTGTAAAAAAAAAAAGAAAAAAGTACCAGTTTTAATTTCTTTGGTGGCTGTTCCTTTGCTGAATCACTTTCCCTTTGCACTGACAAATGTATGATGAATTTATCCATGTTTATTAATATGCACCACTACCAGCTAGCTCGGGGGTCTTCAAACTTGGCACTTTTAAGACTTGTGGACCAACTCCCAGAATTCCTCAGCCATCATGGCTGGTTGAGGAATTCTGGGAGTTGAAGTCCACAGGTTTTAAAGTTGCTAAGTTTGAAGACTCCTGAGCTAGCTGGTTTGCCCTTCTTCCTCTCTCCCTCTCCTCTTCTTCCTCCCTGCCTTCTGAGCTCTTCTTCCACAGTGTAGTAAGAATGCACCTCCCCCCAATCCCTTCCCTGTACCCTTAAAGACACAGGAACCAAGTGCAAAACAAGAAAGGCTCACAAAAACCTCCCAGAATAAAGAAACACATAAGCTCTGGGTTTTTTTTCTCTTTAAGCTGACTCAGGCGTATCACGTATCATAATGTTGCAACCCACGACTGAAAGGCTCTGGTAATTGCGAAAAGCTTTAGCCTTAAATTAAGCCTGTTTACCTTCAAAGAAAACTTTCTAAAAGCCATAGACAGACTCAAGATAAGGGGGTAAAACTAATTACATTTGTTTAAAGGGATTAAACCTATGGAAGGCAACACTTTGGACTTATTGCTAGCCTTTCTGAAAGAGACTAAAATATTCCAATAACCAAAGCACACAAACTGAGGCTCTGAATTACAAAATGCTATAAAAACTGCACAAAAATCCTTATGGTAACCCAATCAAACTGCCAGCTGATCCAAAACTAAATAAACTCACCTCCTTTCCAACATGCTTGTCTCCCAGCTTTTCATTTCATCAGAGCTGATTGCATTCTCCTGGAGAAAACGAACCAGGGGAGCTTTTCTTCCAGCAACAGCTTCTTCTTCTTCCCTGTCTCTTTTTCTCCCTGCCTGCTGAGCTCTCCTTCCACAGCTTCTTCTCCCTACCCTTCTCTTTCCCTGTTGTCTTTTTTCCCCCTTTCCTGCCCAAACCACCTGCTTTTATAGCCTCTCCTCTCCTCCCCCCCTTTTTCTTCAGTTCACCTCCAGCTCCCCGCTGTTTTTGGAAGCGCCAATCAGCTGAAGCTCTGCCAGAGCTCCTGGGGCTTCTGCCAAGCCCCGACAGTCCTGCAGCTGCAGTTGCCTCTCCCTCAGGCTTGGGTCGCTTCGGCTCATTCCCTTCTCCCACTACACTTCTCTAGGACGGTCGCGTACCACCTGCCACATGCCAAAGTACTACAGGTGGTACACATACCACTGGTTGAAAAGCCCTGGTCTAGAGCAGAAGGAAATAGGAATGCAGTTCTGATTGATATAAAAAGAAAGGAGTGATGGAAAGCATCACTAGATCCTACCTGCTCAGCCAACTCCTCCAAGTCATTGTCTGGGAATTTTCCCTGCATTTTCTTCATTGCCAGAGTTTTCAGGGACTCCCCAGGTTGTGTCTCTTCCAACAATTCAGCCAAGCAGTCTGCTGCTCCCCCAGATCCAGCTAGGAGAAGACAGGGAATGGAGGCATGCACAGCCTCCGATACACGCTTAGGAAATGAACAAGACAGAAGCAACTGGTATGAGTAGTGTGCACTTCAGGATGGAACCACAAAGCCAGTCTTCCTCAATCCAGTTTTTCATCTTTTCCCATCATCCCCAACCATTCTTCATTGTCTTTCCCTTCATCTTTGACCTCTGCATTTTTATTTGTTTATTTTATTTATTTATTATTTATTTATTCGATTTATATCCTGCCCTTCTCCTTACCGGATTCAGGGCGGCTGACAGCCTTATAAAACCAATGCTACAATAAATACCTAATTTAAAACCGAATTAAAAAGAAATATTTGCTATGGCCTATATAATTAAAATTTCTCTTAAAAACCCCACTAAAATTCCCTAGGCCAATCTCGCTTGTTGGAAGAGCCATGTCTTTAGGGCGCGGCGGAAGGAGGGGAGATCCGGGATCACCCGGATCTCTGGGGGTAGTTCGTTCCAGAGGGTGGGGGCTCCCACCGAGAAGGCCCTCCCCCTGCAGGTCGCCAGCCGGCACTGTCTGGCTGACGGCACCCTGAGGAGACCCTCTCTGTGGGAGCGTACCGGCCGATGGGAGGTAATCTGCGGCAGAAGGCGGTCTCGGAGATATCCAGGTCCGATGCCATGGAGCGCTTTGAAGATGATGACCAACACCTTGAAGCGCACCCGGAAGGCTACCGGCAACCAGTGCAGCTCGCGCAGCAGCGGTGTTACATGGGAGCGACGAGTCCCTCCCAACACCGCCCG
>NW_015386394.1:2494759-2524042 GCF_001527695.2 Protobothrops mucrosquamatus
AAGTCTGGGGGTCCCAACCGCCACCCCGGCTATTACGTCAGCCAGCTCAGGCAGGGCCGTTGATACATAGCAGGGGGCCAGGTATATAATCAACAGGCCCACTTGTACCCCTTGTCCCCACTTCACAAGGAGAGACTCCACACCGTCTATCTGAGGTACAGTGGTCTCCCTCGGACATAGGTTCTCCCTTATAATGACCACTACCCCACCGCCCCTACCCCGGGTCCTTGGCTGATGAAATACCTGGAAACCCGGCGGGCAGATGTTCATGTCTGATCAGGTTCACTGCTGTTCTTAACTCCCATGACCTCAGGTCTTTAACTCTCTCCTTTCATTGTTATTGTCCCACGTATCTTTACACATTCAAAACTTGGATATATTTTTCTCCTCACACTTTCTTCCATAAGGATAATTATTTGCTATCTCACATTTCATGATCTTTCTCTCCATCTCTGGATTTGTTTCCAGAATGCCTTGTCCATTTTCTATTGTCAGAATCTTTCATTTTTTTGGAACACAAATGAATTGCATCATACATTTTACTCATCTCCCCCCCCATATTCCATATTCTATGCATAAGAAGACCAAGGTTTCCATCTTGGTTTATTCCTTTCTTCAATTCTGTGTTTCTTCTTTGTCTTCCTAAGCCCACAGCAATTTAGGTAACTGCAACTTTGGACTTAATGATCTTATTATTGCTTTCTCCTGAAATTAATTTTCTCTCTCTCCCAAACATTTTATGGAGCACTCTTTCACTGGAAAAAGGGTTACATTCCTTCACATCCAAATGTGGTAACTTAACCCTGTTATCCTTGGAGTGGAACTTTGGACCACTTCCCTAAAGTCTGATTTCTATTTTTGTTCAAGAAAATTCAAGAAAAAAATCTATTTCTATTTCTGTTCAAGAACTCTTCATCTTCTTCCACAATCCCTCAATTCCTTTACCTTGAATATGGCTGAGTCCCCACTGATGAGCAGCAGCAACACAGGAATCTCAATGCTCCCTTCACCTATAAAGTGGAAGAATGGCAAAATGGGGAAAATTAATTAAGGGAACAATGGCCAGACCAAGTCCAAGTAAAATGATGTTGGAAGACCAAATGTAAACTTTTTTGCTATCACTCTGAGAAGAAACTAAGGCCAAGATAATGATCTCCTCAAACTAAATTTGAATCATAATACATGATAAAAATACATCATATTGTATGAAAGTGATTTGTCCCATTGCTTTCTCCTGGGATGCTTTTTTCCTACTTTTCCTACTTTTCAATCTTGCCTACAGTAATGGGATTTTCTGGAGTCCCAAATGTGCTTTTTTTTTCAGGAGGCAACTGGACTTTCCTGTGTTTCTTTTGAAGACATTTTGCTTCTCGTCCAAGAAATTTCTTCTAGTCAGAATTGAAGAAGCTTCTTGGATGAGAAGCGAAACATCTTCAAAAGAAACACAAGAAAGTCCAGTTGCCTCCTGAAAAAAAAAAAGCACCTTTGGGACAACCATATGGATGACTGAGAACCTCCTTAGACATTTAGCTATGCACTTTGGGATGAACACCCTTCGAATGTTGAGAGAGTATGAATGGATTTCCAGAAAATATTGCAGACTACAGGAACTGTTTGTGCTTCAGTTGAGATTCAGACAGCACAGACTCATCCCCAACAGCCTGTGCCTGTTTTCAGCAGTGAAGGGGCACAGGGCAGAAAACATTTTGCAGCTAGAAGGCTACACACACATTTGCACTACTCCTGTTACCTTGAGGACACAGGTAAACCCTCCAAGTGGCCTCAACGACTTGCTAAAAGAATGCAAATGGCCATCTGTCTGCAAGCACTATAAATCTTTCCCCTCCCCACCATCTAGTCAGAGCTGAAGAAGCTTCTTGCATGAGAAGAGAAACATCTTCAAACGAAACACAAGGAAGTCCAGTTGCCTCCTGGAAAAAAAAAAGAAGCACCTTTGGGATAACCATATCTGGATGACTGAGAACCTCCATAGATTTTCTGGAGTCTCTTGTGTAAGTGATGGTGCGATGGATCATCTCTTGGGCAGCGTGATGGCTCAGTGGTTAAGACACTGGGTTTGTCAGCTGGAAAGCCTACAGCCCAGGTTCGAGACCCAAGCATCATGCAACAAAGTGAGTGCCCGTCTTCACCTAGCAACTGCCCACTGAGCAGTTTGAAAGCATGCAAATTCAAGTAAATAAATAGGTACCTAGGGAGGAAACAGTTCTCCATGACGTCAAGCTGGCCCCATGACCACAGAAACGTCTTTGGCTAGCACTGGCTCAAAGGCCTTGAAACAGAGATGAGCCTGGCCTCCTGTAGTCAGCAATAACTAGCAGATAAAATCTGCAGGGGCTCCTTTCCTTTCCTCATGTAAGTATTATCCTGGTTCAAACCTGCCTAGCTTTTCAAGATCAGTGCAGAAGAAAAGAAATTTCTGTGAAGAAAAGTTAACCAGGGGCATAAAGGAATAGGAAAGTGATCCACAGAATTCTGAGTAAATATGGATTAACCAGTATAGCTCTCTGGTTATGGTCCAGCTTGGCAGTAAATTATTGGAATTAATATTTAAGTGCAAAGTGTCTGTAATGAGGCTTGCCAGAACATTATATTTCTTAAAGAATAGGAGGAAATAGGATCATTCGATCAAAAGGAGAGATAAACTGTTGTTGTAGACACAGTGGAGTCAGCAAGAAGATTAGAGTTAGAGACTTACAAAACAGGAGGGGTTTCTTCTCATAAAATAAAGATGCAAAAATGAAGGAAATAGAACCAGAGGAGAGCATAAAAGTTGTGAGCCTGGATGAACCTCACCTCCAGGCAGGCACCCCTGAACACAGAGCTTATTCTTCACCCTGAGAAAGCTAGCTCTTTGGCCTCATTTTTAGGGGTGTAATCCAAATATATTAAGTTGCAATTTAGATTTAGCTATCTAAGGATTATAGAAGCTGAAGTCAGACCCATCTGGAGGTAAGAAAATACTATTAGTCTGTTGCAGGGAGCATGATAAACAGGGTAACTTCCTGTTCCATGTTTTATGTTCCTGTCTACATGGAACAAGTTCCTCACCGCCAGCTCCCACTTTCTGTTGGGCAATAAAGCGTTCCAAATGGGCTCGGAAGGCGGCCTCTCCCCCTGCTTGGCCCAGTGTCCCATTGTCCACCAAGAAGAAGGCAGAATGGTTGGCATCTAGAGGGCAGAAAGGACTTGCGGGGTTTGTCCTGGGGTAACGTGCTGGGAAGGAACCCTTTGGAATAAGAAAAGAAGTAAATTAATCAAACAAGGTAAAGACAGGCATTATTGTCTTTTGTCACTTTGAGCTAAATTAGGAACTCAACTTTTGAGAAATCAAGAATTAAGTGGCAACCTGGGAGATTTAGAACATACAGTGCAAGGGTAACGAAATAGGTAAAGCCAGCACTGTGATAGTTAACTGAATTAGTTTAATCAAATTATTTAAATACAGTTAAAGTAGCTCACTCTTCATGTATTATTTTCCTATTTTTTATATTAATCTTGAGTGGGGGCTCTTATGGACCATGTCTATAGGTTCCAGGAGGTTTCTATGGTCTTAGGACCTCACCCACCTCAGTCTGTAACTCTGTGTTAAACTTCCCAGCCTTAATTCGTCATCTCTGTTAGCATTTCCCTTCTGCAGCCCTCCTACCTTGGGGTTGACAAGACAATGGTGCTCTTCAATGATACCCCATGGAGCAATGCCCATTGCTACAACATGAGTGCTGCGGTTGGTACTGGCCATAGCGTGGTCTCTCACCGCTTCCCCCACATACCGGCCCACACCAGCTTGAAGACCACTTGTCATAATCCAGGCACCTATGTAGGAATAATAAATACAGTAAGAATTACATAAGTGTATTGGCCATTTACAGTATTTCAGTGTTTGGGAAATCATATGAACATTGAATTGAAGTTAAGTATTAACTTAAGTTAACTTACTAAATTAAGAATTATTCAGTTTTTTTTTAAAGAGACAGTTTAAGAAATCATGTTGAAAAACATGATCAGACTTTGTGGAATCCTAAGCCAAGCTATCAGAATTATGACTGAACATTTCCCTTATTACTATCACCCAGCTAGATCTATTATAGTAGCTCACATGACTGACAAATGGCCATGCATGACCATTAAACAAACTGCAACCTGAACACCTGTTTCAGTATAAACTCTTATCTCAAAAAGGTACCCATTAAAGGATCAATCAAGTTAGAACCAGCCTTCTCAGCATCCACCCATCCATAGACCCAGCACTACCTTTTCAAACATGATTGCTGATTCACAACCAGAAACACGTCAGCATTTTTTTTTTTAAAAAAGGCACCCTTAAGGAAGGGAGAATTTGTCCATGTAAGTGTGTTCCCTGCTGAATAATCACACCCTTCCTCCACACCTTTTTTTACTCATGCAATAGGTTGTATCAGAAAAGTCTTTATCAAATATGTACAATGTGCCAAGCATGGACAAAGGTTTCAGTATTCCCCCCCGCCGCATATCTTGTTAGTAGATGTAGATTAAGCAGACATAATTCACCACCCAGCAAACAGAAGACTTTAGTAATTGTTACCAGCAGTATATACAGTTCTCAAATTCTGTATTATGCAATGCCTTAGAACTTGATTTTTGTTCATTTTTTCTTTATCCCTGCTCACAAAATTCTTCAAAATTTTAACAAGTCTCTTTTGTAAATCCAATATAAGAAAGCTATCCACATCACTCCTTTAGTTTGTTATTAGCATATCCATTGAATTATTAAGACATCAATTAATTTTATTTATATATCCAGTGTAGCACTTTTTTGCAAGTATATTCTTATAGTCTTTCATGTTTAAATCCACTTTCAGATCAATTTCAATCTTGTCCTTTGAAACTTTTCCCTCTTCCATAATATCTTTTAAAGATAGTCTATCTATAATGGTGACATTCTTAAAATTAACTTCTGGGTCCATTGTTCAAAATATCCTTATGTCCTGTGTTAAGTATTTTATTCCATTCTGCATTAGTAAGTCAAATTTAAATGTTCTTCCCCTTTAATTGTAATCGTTAGTTTCTTTGCATTTCCTCTAGTGTTCAACCTTCCCGTCTTATCATTTTTTTGAAAGTCAAAATAACACCACTTTCCCACAGAAAAGATTCTTATATAAGTAATTTAAAAATCTTATTTCAAAGCCACCTGGACCCTTATTGCAATGGGAACTTTGCAAAGACAACATTCTAATCACCCTTTGGCTGTGTCTAAAACAAGATTTTAAATCCTTAAATTTGTATTTCAAAACTTCTTTTGCTAAAATATGAGGGGAACTCACCCAGTGCTATAAAACCTATCTTTCTGAAGGTTTCTAATAGCTGCAAAACAGTTAATCAGCAGTTTCAAATGTGATTTAAAAACTATGTAGCAGAACAGATCAAGTCAGATTTGCACAACGTGCTAGATATTCCTATTCTTTTTATATACAAGAAATGTAAACTGAGAAGCATGTTTACTTAGTTTTACCTAGTTGCTATGTAATATGCACACATATCTTTCAATGACTTTACATCCAAGAAAGCCTTTCTTACCCAACTGTTCCAAGGGTAAATATACTCTAACATACTCAATCGTCATTATTCAAATTATCCCACATCAAACTGTTGGCTTCCCAACCCTCCGTTCAAAAGCTTCATTTCCTTGTTCTACAGTGATGTTTTAAAACAGTTACTAAAATTAAAACAAACCACAGAAAGAGTTTACCTGTGCTCTGAGCTGCTTTAACCAGCCCCTTTCTCAGCACGTCTTTGAGCCAGGTCCTTACGGGCCCCTCACCTTCGCCTCCCACCACTGATACCACCAAGTTGGGATGTGGGATTTTCCAGTGATGGGTTACTAAAGCATAGGCATTTGCAGGATCAGATGAGTCGGAGAGGCGAATGAACTGCAAGGGAGAAAAAAAGGATGAGACCAAAGAGACTACAAACTCTGAATAGCTTTATCTAGTCTAGAGTCATCCGTGCTTTGTTACACTTCAGGCATCTTACTCTCTGGACTCATCGTCTTTCTCTTCATGTAGCTGTTGCCCTATATGGCCCACTTTGAGAGACTTTTCCAGGTGATGCTTTATAAGAGTCTGGAGTATTTATCTGCGAAGGGAGTCAGTATGGCAATGCAATGCTATGAGCACCCGTTCAAACAGCTACCTAGAAAGTGGCCAGTTCAATAGCCAGCCAGAAGATATGGTCAATAAAAGAGTAAATTTGGCAGGAAGAAACAAGGAGGGGAATCATGGATCTTCATCCTGTTTCAGACCCGTGTCCTTCTTAGTGCTCCTGCTTTATCCTCCAATATACTATCATTAGGTCATCCCTGACTACATATGTCCTCCTTGTCATTGCATTTAAGACTGGGAAATAATTGCTTTGTCTTTAGGGCCACAGTCTCTTGCCATAATCCTGACTTCATCCTCTGGAATTCTTGTCCTATCACAAGCTCACCTTGCTCGGTCTACGACCAGTGCCTACAAATTCCACCTCTCCATACGCATCAGTTGGCCTCTCTGTCGTATGTTGCGCTGAGTCCCATTTGCTGACAATGGCTGCTCCAAAGGCATCTTCTATGGCTACTGATGTATGTTTTTTGCGAGGACTGCCACACTGACAGAAATTGGAGGCACTGTGAAACAGAATGATGCAGAAGGGATCAGAATAAGGTTGCATCTGTAACTCCAAGGCCCAGTATAACAACTTGAGGGCGATGAGTGGTTTAGAAATCTGAAGTATAAATAAATAAACTCTCCTTTATCTTTTATATAATTTAATACTCTGTGGAGTGAGGTTTTTTTTGAGGGGGATGCTCCTTTGGGTCAGTGTTGACTCTTGGCGACTGTATAGACCAGTCAATGCAATTTTCTTGGCAAGATTTTGGAACTGGTTTGCCATTGCCTCCTTATTACGGCTGAGAAAGAGTGACTGGCCCAAGCTTAGATAGCTGGCTTTGGGCCAAAAATAGGACTAATTAAAACTCACAATCTCCTGATTTCTAATCTAATGTCTTAATTACTATACCAAACTGGTTTCCCAGTTTGCTCAGTAATTCAGTAATGTTCAGATATAGGTAATTCCTAGCAACAGTCGGAGGGGGGGGGGAGAAATATATATAAAGGAAAAGTTCTGGAACAAATGCACTACTTAATCAATTTGCACTGAGTCACTTATTTTTTACTAGGCGTAGTCGTGTGTTCAACTTTGAGTGTGGCCTGAAGAAGGATATAGAACAAATCAATGGCTCTGTAGATGTTTGGCTTTAGTTCCTATCATCTCTGGCTATTGGCCAAAATGGCTGGGACTGAAGGAACTTGGAGTCAAGAATTTGTGAAAGTCAACAGATTTATTTATTTATTTATTATTATTAAATAATAATAAATAAATTTAAATAATAAATTTAAATAATAAACAGATCCCTCATTCTTGAGATAAGCAAACTGAAAGAGATTCAGGAATTTGGGGAATTTGGAAATGTGAAGGAACAATCTATGCTTAACATCAGAAAATGAAGACTCGAGGTGACCATAATCAGAAAGTGATATTTGGTCTAAGAACAATAAAAGAAATGACAGCACACAAAATACATATTTTGGGAGCTATGCAATATAAAGATGTTTATGGGGTAGGATAATTGTTGCCAAATACAAATACTTCTGAACGTTACTACTATCTTTCAGAGGTGTTCATGCATTTTGAAATGTAATTCAAGAACTTCAAAAAGAGAAGGGATGGAGTTAAAGCAGCAGAACAAGGAGAGAAGTGATATAGAGTCATGGATGAACAAAAAAAGAGGTACTGGGAATTGAACAAAAAAAGAGGTACTGGGAGAGTGGACAGTGGGTAGGAGACAGAACAAAGAGAGAGCAAAGCAGAGAGAATCTGTGTGGAGGGCTTGTTTAGAAACAGAATTTTATTATCAAAAGAGAAGATAAAAAGATGCCTTTCCACATACCCGTTTAAAAATTGATGGGGTTTAATTTGCATCTTGTTTCTGTATCAACAAAAATCATTCTCCACATCATCTGACTAAAGCTGATTATTTGGGAAGCCAATACAAAGATTCAGGCCACATACAACTCTGCCTTCCAAAATAGAGGGATGGCCAGGAAAATAGCAGCTACCGTAACATTCTCTCCCAACCCACTAGCCAGATCCTGAGGCAATGCTTCAATTGCAAAGATGACTAAACCAATGGTGAGAAAGAGGAAATAGCTGAAATAAAGCATGGCACAGAGGATGCCCTGCATACATTGAGCCAAAATGTTCTGCCCAGAGTTTAGCAGTGGTGAAATGTAAAATATGGTTAGCGTGAGTGAAGCTTAAGTCTCACATGGGGATCAGAGTGCAGATTTGAGAGATGAAATAGAAACGCTAAACTGTAAATGAGCCTCAGAGGAAGCTAGAAGTGCCTGCTTACATATATCTCAAAGAGCAGAAAAAAAAAATCAAGCTTTACTCACCCTGTATCACTAGGTTGCTCAATGAAAGTTGTGCAGACTTTTTTCTTGAAATATTTGGGGATCCATGCCTGGAAATAAATCACAGTTATGAAACGTCTCAAGAAACTGTCAGCATCTTCCAGGGGTTTAGGTAACCCACCACACAGCAAACATCTGATTGAAGACCCAATACCTGATCCTTTTGGTCAGAAGTGGCCATGGAGCAGAGCAATCAGTCACGGCCACAGAGTGGTTGGAGCAGAAGTCCCAAACCACAGTGCCTACTGTCTAATCTACTGTGCATAAGTAAGAAAACAAGCAGGAAGAACAGTCAAAATCCAGCCTCTGGGTAGCAGCACCGCACCCTATGCAGGAACTTGTTGAACTGGATAAGCACCACCCAGTGGGTAAAATGAAGTTCCCCAAGAGCTAGATTTTCAACAGTTATCTGTCTAGCAGGATTATTGGTGGGTCTGTGTGTTTGTCAGGGAGTGTGAACTGAGATGTTCACAATAAAATCTACTCTAGTGTCCTCTGAATGTTATCCAGTTCATATGCCATCTGGTACTGTCTTCAATTTTCATATTCATAATAGGAGGAGGAAAGGAACATTAGGTATGCTCACTTGCCTTGAGTTATTTATAAAAATAATAAGGGTGGGATTAAAAAAAAATCTAAACAAATATGTTAATCAGCTTCTTTCTGTATAGACAACAGATGTGCTTGAAAGTCTGGAAGTGTTCCCCCCCCTGCATTTAAAATAATCAAATCCTGTAATTTGCTTTAATTGGATATGGAGTGTTGAGCTATTAATGGGTGGAGAACTGTGGTGAGTTGATTCATTTTGGAGGCTTTCTCTACTTTTGCTGTCATTTTTAATTCCTTTAAGGGTGGAAGGTATTTGCAGCATATTACATTGTTATTGCAAATGGAAAAGGAGGACAGTAAAAGCTTTATAGCAAGGGTTGGGCTTTATTTATTTATTTAATAAATTACAATATTTCTCAACCTGGCAATTGTAAGATATGTGAACTTCCTCAGCCAGCACCTTGCTTGCTTTATCTGATCTATCTATCTATCTATCTATCTATCTATCTATCTATCTATCTATCCAGTGCTTTTTTTGTAAAAAAAAAAAAAAAAGGTTGCTGGAACTCACATATGTCATACAATCCAACACTGGAAGCTTTTAAGAAGAGACTGGACAGCCATTTGTCCGAAATGGTGTAGGGTTTCCTGCCTGAGCAGGGGGTTGGACTCAATGACCTCCAAGGTCCCTTCCAACTTTATTATTATTATTATTAATCCGCCTTGCCTACCCTACAAGGTTCCATCCAAAAAAGGTGCTGGAACTCCGTTCTGGGCATTCTATGATAAAAAAAAGCCATCTATCTATCTATCTATCTATCTATCTATCTATCTATCTATCTATCTATCTATCTATCTATCTATCTATCTATCTATCTACCTACCTACCTACCTACCTACCTACCTACCTACCTACCTACCTACCTACCTACTTATCATTTTTTTCCTTCGTTCCTTTTCTCATTCTCTTTTTCCTTCTGTTTCATCCTTTTTCTTCTCTTCCTCCTCCTCCTCTTCTTTCATCTTTCTTCTTCCTACTCAAGCACTGACCTTATGCATACATACCTATTTAAATGAATAGATATGCAAACAAGAAATAACTGCTATATAATTTGAGTAGAAATAAAACACAGTTCCTCATAATTTTGACAGTTGTAAACAGGTGTCCAGTTCACTTTGATTTCTGATACATTCCCTTTGCAATGTCAACTGGGAAGTTCTTAGTTTCCCTTCTTCAAATTCTGTAGTTTTAAACCCCAACCTTGACGTGGGAGATTCTTCAAATACACAACTCAAAAGTGACTGTTTGACATCCCCCAAGAAGATTATCCACCAGCTAGTATTAACATGCATCTACCCTGACAAGTATTATTAGCAGGTCTATCAGGATAAGGTGATCCCCTCTTCTCCTCTCCTACATAAAAAAGTTCCTTTAAAAAGTATGTAGGATGAAGGGTTACCAACAGAGCTGATGTTTTAGGAAATCTATGAACAATATAGAGAGGAAATGCTCTCAATAAACTATCCTGTCCTACAAAAATTCTTGGTTATTTGCTCAGGGCAAATGCGTATCAAAATCTGGAGGGAAAGGCTTCAGCTTGCCATAATACAGGATTGAGTTCTTTCTCTAAAATCTTTATTTATCGCACCTCTGAATGCTTGCTCTGAAACAGGGATCAGATATGGGGTTTTTTTCCTGACAGGTTAGGGAAAGCATGCAGAACTTGGCTTTTGGAATTCTTTCTATTCCAGCTGAAACAGGTCAGGGAAAGGAAGATCTTAAGCAAAGTAATTCCCGCCCAACTTACTCATCTTTGGATGATTCCAGGACTACAGATACATTTAAATATGAGGGGAAAGAAATTGATATTATCTATCCATATATAGAACCAAGGTGCCTTAAATGGGTTAACTTACAGAATATGTCCAGAATCAAGGACCCATAATTCCCATAAAACTGAAATGTGACAAATTTTATAAAACATTTCATGACATAAAAATTATTATTAAGCAGTTTATGATATGATTTAAAATAAATCATTTCTTGAGAGAAGATTAAATGGTGGCATTTTATCATGGATTGACCCCATGTTTTTATTCTTTTAATGTTTAATGTTTTAATTGGTTGTGTTTTAAAGTCTTTAAATGATTTTATATATCTTTTAATTCTTGATTGAGAGCTACAGTATCTAGAGTTGGTTGAAAGATGGGTGGCTATATAAAAATTATAAATAAAATAATAAATAAATAAATATTCTGTGCTTATATTTCACTATGTTCTACAGTTCAACATTGGCTATTTTCAAGGCAGATATATCTCTGAATATATCCCAGATTTTTCAGTGAACATTGTACACTAGAAGTTCTGTCATTATTGAAGGCATTTAGAAATCTGGTAAGGAAATATCTCTGAAACTATAATCCAACGAGCGTGGTTTTGTTTGTTTACATACTACTAAAATTCTGATTCCTGTAACTATTAACTAGGTCAGTGGTGGCGAACCTATGGCACGCATGCCCGAGGCGGCATTTGGAGCCCTCTCTGTGGGCACATGTGCCGTTGCCCCAGCCTTGCCTCCCCCCCATGACCCCCTTCTCACCAGCAGCCCCCTTGGAGGAGAGTTGTCCCCGAGCGTGGCCCACGTGGAGCAGCACAGCCAAGGACATGGCAGCCAGGCAGCGTAGACAAGACTCTGCCCTCACACCCCATTGCGCAAAGTTGATGCTGTAGGGCGCAGGCAGAGGGTGTGGGGCACTGCTGGGCTGCCTGGGCGATTTGCGGCAGGCCCTGGAGGTGGTGAGTGGCCCTGCGGGCAGGCAGTGGAGCAGGGTGGGGTGGAGCAGGGCGGGGCCAGTTTTTGGGCACTCAATCTCTAAAAGGTTCGCCATCACTGAACTAGGTGAAACAATGCACCATAGGGCAAAATGTTTTGAACCAAGGTACCTCAAATGGGCTCACTTACAGAATGCACCCAAAATCTGGAACCCATGATTCCTGTGGGATTAAAATTTGGCAAATATAAAAAACATTTTATGATCCAAATATTATCATAAAATAGTTTATGATATAATACAACATATTATGAAACATATCCTGTGCTGATGTTTGATTGTGCTATACAGGTAAACATCTGCTATTTTCAAGGGAGACACATCCCTAAATATATCCAAGTCTTTCCAGTGAAGGCAATACATTAGAATCTGTGTTACTGTTAAAGGTAATAAAGAATCTGATAAGGAAATATTTCTGAAAGGATGACCTAAGGGTCACGGATGGTTGTCTAGTTGCACATATAATCATCACCCTTTATTGGTCAAGAGAGAGTCAGTATATCTGCCAAACAGAACTGCACCAACATGGCCCTCAACTCTGGAGGCTGTTAGTTGAGGCCCAATGCTCCATGCATTTGACTAGGAAGTCTTTATAGATTAAACATACTAGATAATAATAATAATAATGATAAAGTTGGAAGGGACCTCGGAGGTCATCTAGTCCAACCTCCTGCTCAGGCAGGAAACCCTATACCATTTCGGACAAATGGCTGTCCACTTTCTTCTTAAAAACTTCCAGTGTTGGCGCATTCACCGCTTCTGGAGGCAGGTTGTTCCACTGGTTAATTGTTCTAACTGTCAGGAAGTTTCTCCTTAGTTCTAAATTGCTTCTCTCTTTGGTTAGTTTCCACCCATTGCTTCTTGTCCTGCTTTCAGGTGCTTTGGAGAATAGCCTGACTCCCTCTTCTTTGTGGCAGCCCCTAAGATATTGGAACACTGCTATCATGTCATCCCTCGTCCTTCTCTTCGTTAAACTAGACATACCCAATTCCAGCAATCGTTCCTTATATGTTTTAGCCTCCAGTCCCCTAATCATCTTTGTTGCTTTTCTCTGTACTCTTTCTAGAGTCTCAACATCTTTTTTACATTGTGGTGATCAAAACTGGATGCAGTATTCCAAGTGTGGCCTTACCAAGGCATTGTAAAGTGGTATTAATACTTCACGTGATCTTGATTCTATCCCTCTGTTAATGCAGCCTAGCACTGTGTTGGCTTTTTTGGCAGCTGCAACACACTGCTGGCTCATATTTAAATGATTGTCCACTAGGACTCCGAGGTCCCTCTCACAGTTACTACTATTGAGCAAGGTACCCCCTATACTATACCTGTACATTTGGTTTTTCTTGCCTAAATGTAGAACCTTACTTTTTTCACCACTGAATTTCATTTTGTTAGATAGCGCCCGGTGTTCAAGTCTGTCCCAATATCTTCATTTCTCTTATAATTATAATCCCTATGTAAAGGACATTATTATCTGTCTGACCATGTAGATTCTGTGATGTCCATTCATTTGTTATTCCAGAGACTTTTTAATAGCTCGTTTGCACTCACCCAAGAACCTTATCCTCTCTCTGCTCTCATTTGTAGAGCACAGATTGATTACCAGTCAAGATTTAACTAATTTTTAGGTGATAATATCTTACATCTGTTGTACCAGGAGTGGCCATTTTTTTTTGAATGGATCATCTGGAAGGCATGGGTAGTGAGAGGGCTGAATACATGCTGCTCAGCATCATGTGGCTGGGAGGAGGGCGGGGACTCAGAATGGAGAAATTGCCAATATTCTGTTGGAAGAAAAGTCTTCATCATGGTTCAGTCCAAGCCGGGGATAAACAACATGGCAACTGCTTTAGAAAGAAGGTTGCAGTTTATTGAAGAGGAGAGCCAGAAAGAAAGATGGCTTTGGCAGAAAAGAGAGAAAAAAAGGGGCTGAGCACATGTGGGGAATGGGTTTTTATACCCTCTGGAGCCTTTTGTTTGGAGTTGCTTCCTGTGGCATGAACTTTGACCCGAGTCTGAGTGTGCCCTTTGGTATCTCTGTGTTAATCCTATTATGTCCTGTCTTAGAGTTTGGGTGGGGCATGTAGATTTTAGGTGTCTTTGTCTTCTTGACCTTGTAGCTAGGGCCTCCATCTGCATTTCTACAGAGCTGGTTTCTGCTTGGGGGAGGGAGACCTGGGGCTATTAAGAAAAAACTGGGCATGCTTTTCTGCCTCTTTAAGATCCTTTGAGGAAATATATTTTTCTGCCCTTTTAATATTTCCTTCTTTGGGGGGCTGACTTCCTACAATTCCAAGCAACTATGCAACAGGAATGGTGGGGCAGATTTTTCAGTCTCTTCTATTGCCCAAAGACAACACTGTACTGTGATTAAAGTGCTGGACCTGACAGGGCAGCGAGAACTATGGTAGGTTCTAGTCTGCCCTTAACCATGGACACTCATTTGGTCTCTCTCTCTCTCTCTCTCACACACACACACACACACACTCTCACTCGCTCTCTCACTCTCCCCTCCCAGCCATCCAAACAATAGGCTACTTGTCCTATTGTAGTTTAAAAAATAAACAGCGACATAATAAATATTTGATATATTGTGTAGTTTTGTCCTTGGATCATAATTGCTGCAGCCAGCCTAAGAAATATAATACTGAGTCTATACATTCAGCAGAATGAGGTGAGAATTTTGTACGGCAAGGGAGGAATCATATTTTTAAACACTCTATGTTGCAATTTTTAAGAGAAGTGGGGGAATTATATTTTAATAAATTATTCTTTATATGCTATTTTTCTACCTGCAGGTAGCTTTATTTCCCTAGAGAAATTCAGTTAAAATGATTAGCTGCAATTCCATTGGTGTGCATTATAGGTTGTTGTATGAATTTGGATGTGTGCCTGGGGGAATTTGAGATGTGTGTTCAGGGTGGAAGGGATGTCATTGATTGGGCAATAAAATATCACAGACAATAGGAATGGACCGTATGTCGATTTCATTTTCTCTCCATTTGTTATTTTTGTGAACTGCAGGATATTGTCGTAAATGTCATAAATGTCCTCCAGTTTTGAAACACCTGAATCTCAATCACATGACTGCAGGGGTCCTGCAATGGTCATAAATGCAAGGATCGATTTCAAAGTTATTTTTTCAGCCCAGTCATTGAGGAAGCACTACCTGTATGTGTGCATGAATTTATAATTAGGTGACTATCCATATTTGGGGTGTAAGAATCTAGTGATCACTAGATGGCAGCAAAGAATTATAAGATTCCAGTTCTTGTGGCCCTCTAGTAATTTTTCTGACTTTACAATTCACTTCTAATAGCATTTAAATGTGCAACCATTTGCTGGACCTATTTTGAAGGAGGTACAAGGTTATAATACAGAAAAGGCATGGATAAAGGCAGCATTTTTCAGATCTGTTCTTCCTTAAGTTTTGTATTTGCCTATTTTATTTTATTTTATTTTAAATTTGTGTTCCTTATGATAAAGCTACAGTATTTACAAGTTTCCTGCCTCAGAATATTGGTTCATATAGCTGCTGATTTTTTTAACCATTACCATTTTTTACTATTTTTTAACAATTTGCTAAAGCTGGGAGAAAGCTTTTGGATTGGAAAATAGAAATGCACAGGCTGTTTGATGCTTCTAAAATAACCCTTGCCATTCTAATTTGAGTAATTCTTCTCCTAAAACTGTTTTTAAACATCAGTTGGATAAATCATCTGCATATTTTTCTTTTCTCCACCAAACTTTATGGATTAATATTTTTTGAAATATGGCAGCACTGAAAGTTATGTTATGTTGCTGTATAGCTTAACACGGGGCTATACTGGTTATCAGAGAACATATTTCTCTTGTGAAGCTTCCCAAGGGGAATTATTACTGGATAATCACTCTACTCTTGAAATGTAATGATCAGAAAAGGCTAGAGCAGTTTTTCTCAATCCCAAAAGGTTTAAGATGTGTGGACTTCAACTCCCAGAATTCCCAGCCACACATCTTAAATCTGCTGGGTCTGAGAAACACAGGCTAGTGAGATAGGCACAATGATCAATTTGTATCCTCCTTTATTTTCCCAATAATTATTCCATTTTATTATTGTTAAAGTGGGAAAACTAGAACAGCTCCTCAGTGTATTTTGATTGGTAACACTGAGAGAGAGAAAAAATCCTTGAGGCATTCCTGAGGTTTTGTTTTATTCCAGCAGGCAGTGTGGGTCTACCTTTAAATCAGGGGCATCGATAATGCTAATGAAAAAAGCATTTTGGTCTACTGCCAGGAAGGCTTGGGGATCCTTAGGAAAAGCAGTGCCCATCATTGTAAAATAGGACTTTCAAACAGTTCTTGTACATCTCTAGTCAGAAGCCAATCTAATTGGTCTTGATGGGGTTTACTTCGCATTAAGCATGAATGGAAGCACACCTTTCACTTAGTCACTATCTGTCAAGGTTGTGGGAATGCCACCCGGCTACCTGATGGTCTGCGATGACTATAAGCCATTGCCTTTGAAAGCCATGTTCGATGGACGGCTGGAGAAATTCACCTATTTTCTAAACCAGGTGTGGATCTACCTGGAGCAGCATGGAGCAGCATTCCTGGATGAAGGGGCCAATGTAAATGCCATTACTGTGAATCTGGAAGGGGAAGCTGCTGAATGGCTGGTGATGTTCCACAACGAGGGAGCTCTGGAATTGGGAAACATCGACACCTTCCTAGAGGGGCTCCGGGCCAGATTCGGGGATTCCACACAAGCCTGCCAGGCGGAATCTGGTATCTTCTCCCTAAGGCAGGGGAACCAGTCCATGGATGAGTACATTTGGGAGTTTTGCAGCCTGGCCGGGAAGCTGAGAGGGTGGCCAGAACACCCAGTGGTCCATCAGTTTTGACATGGGCTAAACAGAGAGAGGTACCAGAATTGCCTGCCCTGGGGATCCCTGACGATCTCCAGGCATGGTATCAACTGACCACAACAGTGGAACTGGATCCGATGGAGTATCGGTGACAGGCTGTGCCAGAGAGCCACCCCTGCCCAAGCCAAGAGAAGCACCCGCCAACACATAGAGGGGGAGGGGCTCTCCTCCGATCATTAGAGAGGGTATGCGTCGCCCTGCAGGAGCTTGCTTCCAATTGGGAAAGAAGGCCACAGAGCAGCCAATTGCCTGGCCTGCCAGTCCACGTCGATGTCAAGGACCCCCCAGCCAGGAAAACCAGAGCTGGTTTTGCCTCTTCAGTCCCGAGATGTGTACTCAATAAAATTTATCTTTTATGGCACTTCAAAGCCTGGAAGATTTCTTGATTTTGAGTTCGCTAGTTGGACGGTTGACATTATCATTTCCTTTATGCTTGTGTCACTGATAAACTTCAGCTTTGGTGACCTCATAGGAAATGATTTTGATTTGGATTGGTTTGGTTTGTACAAAAGGTGTACAAAAGCAATACTTCCAAGCACACCCACTGCATGCCATCACTATCTGATACTGCAGGTTATTTCAAGTAGCCACTATTTGCGGTTGCAAATTCTCATTTGAAGAAGCATCTTCCAAAGAAAAAAGGCACAACTGCGATTCATAAAATTCTTTGGGGTAGGATTTGCAGCCACACTGTAAGCTTTTATCAAGAGAAACTGCAAACTGGAATTTCAAAAGAAGAATGCTAAACATGCTGCATGGACGGGAGGCAGTTCATTTCAAGAGCAAGACATCTGCCCTTGAAAGGTAGCTACAAATGGGGTTACAAAGGCTAGAAATATTTATAGGGAAGGTGATCTCTGTGGTGGTGTAGAATATGAGTGTGTGTGTGTCTTATATGATGTTTAATTACCGTATATACTCGAGTATAAGTCGACCCGAGTATAAGCCGAGGGACCGATTTTCCCACAGAGAACTGGGAAAAATTGGTGACCCGCGCATAAGCCGAGGGGGCATTTTGGCTGTTCCTCCCTGGCCGCCTCGGCCCCCCCAGTCCTGTCAGTGAGCGCCCGGCAGGGCGCAGCGTTGCCAGGCCTCCCCCCTTCGCGCGAGGCTTCTGGCATTCCCCCTCGCGCTTGGCTGCGGCTCGCCGCTCGCTCCCCCTCCCCTGGCGCTGCGCTGCGCCTGCTTGCCTGGCGGCGGCGTCCGCAGCAGCAATGAGCTGGGCAAGCAGGCGGAGCGCAGCGCCGGGGGGGGAGCGAGCGGTGAGCCGCCGCCGCCGCCACGCTCATTGCCGCTGCCGCTGCCGCCCGGTTCGTTCCCGCCGNCCGCCGCTCGAGACGCTGACTCGAGTATAAGCCGAGGGGGGCATTTTTCAGCCCCAAAAATGGGCTGAAAAACTCAGCTTATACTCGAGTATATACGGTATGTGAACGTGCAACTTTGGTGAGGAAAATACTTTAATAACTTTTCTTGTGCTTAGAGATACTTTTCTTTGGTCTGTGGATTAAGTTGGGGTAACTCATTTGTGGTTCAAGAAAGTTTGTGTAAAGGATTTCCCCTGTTTGTTAATCTTACTTGATTCAATCAATTTCAGCTCAGCTGCCAATCATTTAGGCCTGATTCAGCAATCTTTTCCAACATTGTATTTAACTTTGAGGAATCCTTGGTGCTCTCAAGCGTGGTTGTTTTCTTCTGGACATTTCATTACCCAAACCTGGTAACAGCATCAGCGCTTATCAGCCCTCATTTCATCTTGAGCTACAATATTTTCCTTTATGAGTATTTACCTTTGTTTGTAACATTGTTTCTAGTCTTACCAAGTGTGGATTTTGTTAATGGTTAAGGGATAATACAGGAATAGTTGGTTTGATTTTAAAATATTTTCTCTATAAAAGAACATTTTTCACACTTTGATGTGGCAAAAGGGAGCAATGATTAAATATATTGTATAATGGTACGCTGGAATGACTCTGGGAGACCAGAACTGCAGAATAGACAACTAGTGTGTAGAAGCTTTCTCAGTCCACAGAAGAGAGGGCGTGGGAAATGTTTCAGAGTGGAGTGGGAGTGGAGTGTGGGGTGGGGTGGAACAGAATGGAATGGAACAGAACAGAACAGAATAGAATTCTTTATTAACCAAGTGTGACTGGACACACAAGGAATTGGCCTCTGGTGCATAAGCTCTCAGTGTACTTACAAATATGCAGTGTACATACAAACATAAGCTCTCAGTCTGCATACAGTATATAAGCTTTCAACCTACAAAGTGATAAATGATAAAGTGTAAATCATAAGATACAATCATAAATCATAAAATACAAACAACAAAGTGATAAGTCATACCAGTAGGAGAAGGTAATAGGAAAGATGAAAAGAATAATAACAATACAGCTCTACTACGTGAGTAAATATCCTTAGGCATAAGATAGTGGTGTGAGAATTAGGTGTTTAGCAGAGTGATGGCATGGGGGGGGGGGGAAACTGTCTTTATATCTACTGTAGTTGTGTTTTGGCATGCAATGTCCTGTAATGGCTTCTTGAGGGGAGGAGTTGAAGCAGTTTATGTCCAGGATGTAAGATATTTTCTCAGAAAGTTTGATCCTTTCCTGTCTCTCATTCATATCTTGGTTCAGGAATTCTTGCAACCTTTACCCTAAAGATCCTGCTTTGCATGTGATGAGCAGAGATCCCAGAGCTAGCTAAGAACCCAGATCATTGGCATGGAAACTACAAATTGTAGCTAGAATTGTTCAGAATCAAAGATCCTTAGATTATTTGCAGAGTGAAAGTACAGTAGTTGCACCTTCAAAGAGATATTAAATTCCAGGTCCTGACAGATCCATGGCACTCTCTTGAGCTTGATGGGTTGTTTTTTTTTTGCAGACATTTCATTACCAAACTAGGTAACATCATCAGTGCTAGAAGGGAGTGGGGTTTGCTCTTATTTTTATATACTAGTGACTTGCCTTATCAGTGTTGGTGGGAGTGTTCTTAGTGATTTCTTGGTTAGACTGTTATTTATTGTTAGTTTTTTTTTTCTTGCTGATAGTTCCTTGATTGGGGCATTGTTTATTTCTTGATTATTGGTCTAATGTTCATCTTTGTGTTAATCTCTGCTCATATGGGTGTTATTGCTGATGATGAGTGTTTGGATCTTTCTGTTTTTTGGGGGGGGGGCTTTTTGATTGGCTCTTTTGAGGATATTGAATTCTAGCATGAGCAGCTGCTTATTAGGAGGACCTGGTTTATGTTCCCAAAGATTAAGAAATTCCTATTTTTAGTAGAATAGGAGTTAAGAGAGGTTCTTACAAGGTGCCAAAGAAATGGGATTCTCTGATGAAGAAGCAAGCACAGAAAGGCAAGTTCAGAAACCTGAGCAAATGGGAAAAGAGCGAAAGGAAAGCTGATCTTTTCACAAAGGTCACAAAGATCAGCCTTCCCTAATCTGGGTATTTTCTTTATGTGCTGGAATCCCATTTAGTTAAATAATGTGGGAATATCTAAGGGGATTCTCATCCAGGTCATAGTTGTCCCAAAGATGCTTTTTCAAAAGACAACTTGACTTTGTTTTCTCTTGAAGATGTTTCACTCCTCATCCTTCAGTCAGAACAGAAGAAGCTTCTTGGATGAGAAGTGAAACATCTTCAAGGAAAAACGAAGTCCAGTTGCCTTTTGAAAAAACACCTTTGGGATAATGTGGGATCAATGTTCGAAAGACATCTGAAGAGTAGCAAGTTATGGAAAAGAGCAGACTGTTCATCAGGTCCTGTTGCATGAATTTTTGCTTTGTGGTGATATTTGGGTATAGCATCTACGTCTGAGTAGTTTCTCCCCATGCCTAAGCCTAAAGGAGATTAGATTTGAATCTCTCATAGAATCTGGTGGTGTTCAAGAGCCTGATTGGCTGGATGCAACCTGTTATGGGCCCTTCTTCCACTGTCATCCAGAGAACAGGACACAGGAGGAGTGTGGTAGAGCTGCACAGATATTTATAGATCTCAGCCAGCACTTTGGATTTGGTTTCAGCTCCCAGGACCCATCAGCACATTCCTGAGACTGCTGGGAATGTGTCTCCGTTCCAGGTCACTCTCTCCCACTTTAAATCCCCAGGACCATCTCTTTAGTTTATGAGCACATAGTTCCCCTCAACCTCCCCCTCCAAATCTTTTTATGCCATACTCCAGTCTTTTCCTTATTCATGCCCTTCACTATTTTGATACTCTCACAAACTTTCCTTTCAGTCTGTCCAGCCTTGCACTTCATCCAACACCAGTAAATCAAAGGAGGAAATGTTGACAACGTATCTATGTTGTTTTATTTTAGTGCAAGCTTAAATAAAATGGTCATGTTACAACATTTAAATGAAAATAAATACACATAAACATAAAAGCACTTACAACAAGGTACTTGTTATTGCTATTCTTTTTTCGTTTCCCCTAACCCTAATTTCTAGACTGTTTGGTTTAGTGAAATCCAGCTATCGGCTCTAAATGCAAAAAAGTCCTTTTCTCCTTTCAAGGACAGATTCCTTAGTCTAATTCCAGACAATCAAAGAAACCAGAATTCTGCTAGATTACACACTTCTGAGTCTGATACCAACCTAGGAGCTGTAGCTCATATTTCTCATTGCACTAAAACTTGCTGGCTTCTACTTTGAGGGACTAAGGTGCAGTTGCTCTGAGCAGCTAATAATAGCATGGTGGTATGGCAAAGAGTTTAGTTCCCTAATGTTGCTTCCCAACTCATTCCAGCCCAGTGTTGTCATATAAGGGCATGGCAGGAAGCCCATGGCTTGATTTTCACATCTATCCTGGAGGCCAGGCCAGGCCACCATTGGCTGTGAGCTGAAGGGCTAATCTAGGCCAGCTGCAAACGTCACTCACATAAGCCCTAACTGGAAACAGTATTCTACCCCTGAGTTCTCCTTGTGTGCTGTCTGCCTTTCCTGATTGCCTGTCTTTGGGATCTCCACTGAGAATTCTGGGTGCAGGCAGCAGGGCTCTTACCATGGCTTCCTGGAAAGTCTGTATGCTTGGCCTTCTTCTGGTCCTGCTCTGTTCATTCCAGCTTCCTAGAACCCAGGGTCAGCAACACAATCACCACAGCGATGTAGAATACCATGGAAATGAACATCATCATCCCAAAGAGCATCACCATGATGCACACCATTATCAACATACCAAAGATGATGGTGCTGATGATGGCCATGCTCACCATCATGCTGCTCAGTATGCTGGACATTACGAAGGAAGTCATCATTCTCAACATGATGATGATGATGATAATGAAGAGGAACACCATCATCCTCATAGTACAGATGATCACATTGACCATCACCACCATGATGAGAGTAATGATGATGATGATGATGACAGCCAGAGTAAGCACCATCATGATAAACATCATGGAGATCAACATGATGATGATGATGATGACCATTATCATCAGGGACATCATGAAGACCACCATCACCATCACAGTGACAAAGAGAGACACCATCATGGAGACCATCAGCATCAAGAAGACAATGATGATGAAGATGATGATGGTAGTGGTGCTGAACACCAGCACCACTACCATCATCAAATGCATGATGATGATGATGATGATGATGATGATGATGATGATGATGATGATGATAAAGATGATGATGACAGTCAGTCGCATCATGACTATCACAGCCACCACCACCACCATAAAGGTAATGACAGTGATGACAATAATGATAATGAAGACCAACACCACAATTATAGACATCATGGAGATCATGACAATGATGATGATGATGATGGTGATGATGATGATGACAACGATGATGATGATGACAATGATGATGATGATGACAATGATGACGATGACAACAATGATGATGTTCGTCATCATCAACGCCATCACCAAAAGCATGCTGCTGTTAATGATGATGATAAGCATCACCATCCCCATAAAGAAAAAGAAGAAGAAAAAGAAGAAGAAGAAGAAGAAGAAGAAGAAGAAGAAGAAGAAGAAGAAGAAGAAGAAGAAGAAGAAGAAGAAGAAGAAGAAGAAAGCAATGATAGTAACGAAGATGAGGATGATGAAGATACAGCTCACAAATCTACTCACAAAAGTGGTTATCATCACCATAGGAAACATGATGATGAAGAAGAGTCTGATGAAGTACCTTCAAAGGAGAAGGATAAGCATAAGTATGAACGACACAGACAAAAGCGTCATAAACATGAGATCCATGAAAAAGCCAAAAAGCACCATGGAGAGGAAAAAGGTGAGAAATGTGTGAATATTGTGGGGAGGTATATGATTGATGTGTGTTTTTTCTTAGGGAAAAACCTAAGGGAAATCTTATCTAACCTGGTCTCCAGCCATCAGAGAAAAAGTGATTTGATATCTACATCTGGAGGACAGCTGGTTGGGGAAAAATGTGTTGGGAAAAGCAGATATGATGAGGAAAGCCAGCAATACATGCTTCAGCTGCCATCATAGCCTCCATTAATATTTCAGAGAACCTGAAAATTTTGTTTTTCCTGACCTATGTTTCTCAATGAAGCAATCCAATCTCCAAGACCCTATTCCAGCTTTCACCACTTGACAGCCCAAGTGTATAGGACTAGAGCACTCTTAACAGAATAATAAAATAACAAAGTTGAAATGGACTTTGGAGGTATTCTAGTCCAGCCCCGTGCATAAGCAGAATGCCCCATACCATTCCAGACCAGTGGCTGTCCAGTCTCTTCTTAAAAGTCTCCAATGATGGAGCACCCAACTTCTGAAGGCAACTCTTTTTACTGGTTAATTGTTCTCACTGTTAGGAAATTTCTCCTTAGTTCTGAGTTGCTTTTCTCCTTGATTAAGTTTCCATCCATTGTTTCTAGTCTTGCGTCCTGGTGCTTTGGAAGATAAGTTGATTCCCTCTTCTTTATGGCAACCCCTCAAATACTGGAGCACTGCCATCGTGTCCATAATTGCTATAATTATAGCAATTATAGACATGCTATAATTGAATTAAAATTGAATTGATTTATAGCATTGAATTATAGCACGGCTATAATTCAAAGATCATGCAATCTGTAAATAATAGAAACTAGATCTACTACACTACTCTGGTAAGGTGAGGTAAATAACCTAATGCTTTTATTCTTGGCTCTCAGCCTCTTTCCAAATCAAATGAACTTTATACTTTCTTCAGAAAACTCAAAAATTCAACCATCTCCTGTTCAGCCCCTACTCTATGGGCCTCATTTCCTACTCCATTTATAGTCACTCTCTAGAACTATCCTATCAAAAAATAAAAAATCAGAGATCAACCATAATGGAGTTGTCTCTGTGTCTCTCTTTTCATTTGAAGATGAGGATGAGGATGAGGATGAAGAGGAAGAGGAAGAAGGTGAAGACAATGAGTATGAAGCAGGTTCTGTTTGCCACTACTGTGCCTTCTGCAAGGTAATGCAGGAAAATCTTTGCATGTGATTTTGATAGGTTATTATTCCCAGTTAGGAACCTAATACAAGTTGCTGACCTCTACTGCCCCCATTAATATGGGCTATGGTGAGAGCTGGTAAAACTTTTCATTCAGCAAATTCTGAAAGATCACTGGTTCTTTATTCCTATTCTAATACTAAAGTGATATGACTTTTCATTCCCTCTTGAAATATAGTTTCCTTCTCATCCCCTTTTAATTTGGGAGCATTACGTAACACACCCTTCACAAGGATACCTTTTTACCTCTAACTTTCCACCAATGCATTGGGGACTATACTGTGGCATGAATTCTCCTCCCTTACTCTCCTTATTTCTGGTTAGGTCTTTGCACAAATGAAGCAGTATATAAGTCTATTTGATTTGCTTCTTACCAATAAAGCTGGTCTGCTCCTGATTTGAACATTCTGATTCAGAGACAGTAATTTGGCAGGGGGGAGATCAAGTCACAAAGGAATGTGGTACGTGTAGCTTGTCCTTCCCTTGCTATACACACTTTTTCTGCTTATATAGTGCACACATGTGAAGTAGATGAGCTCAGAATCCTCTCTGAAAAAAACAATGAAATAGTTTTAGTGCTTTTTTTCTAAAAAAAAAAAAAAAAAAAAGGTGCTGGAACTCACACACGTCATACAATTCGCCTTGCCTACCCTACAAGGTTCCATCCCAAAAAGGTGCTGGAACTCCGTTCTGGGGGTTCTATGACAAAAAAAGCCCTGGTTTTATATGTCTATGTATGTCTGTATACACATGCATATACACTCTTAACATTTTCTGATAATTTCCCCTGGTCACAGATTTACTGTCCATACTTCCTAAAATTGTTAAACTGTTGCAACCCCAGCAAATTAACTTGTTTCTTTTTCCCCCCTCTTAGCTTCAGATTTATTCTAGAAAGTTACTGAAAATCTTTGGTATATATTGATGCTGTTTAAAAGTGTATTAAATAGCCTTGCCTGGAAAAAGAACAGAAAAGAAACTTGAAAAATCCTTTAGTTTAAGATTGTTTTATTCAAATTATGTGTTAATTTTTCACTTATATTATTTACTAAAAGATTACATATGAGTATATGTGTATATATGTGTATGGATATAAATATATTGATTAGGTGAAGAGATGGAAATTCTGGTAGATGATAGATAATAGATTCAGTAGAGCGAGAGAAAAAGAGAGAGGGACAGACAGACAGACACCTTGGGCTATATATCGGGCTGGATTCGATGAAGAAAAGATTATTCAGCATGCATGTGGCTGAGCATGTCAGCACCTCTTTAAATCAGATGTGAAACCAAGAAAAGATGCAGCTTCCTTAAGGCATTGCCAATGGATGCAACATGATCATTGCAGACCTTTAATATATACCTGCAATTTGGATATCTATTGAATATGGCTTTTAAAGATATTTCTATTTTGTTAGTATACATATGCGCTAAAATACTAGCATATCTAAATTTAGATTATTTATTTGTATGTGTGTATGTACACATTTACAAATATACAGTATAATAGTGAACTGCTGGTCCCAAGCCCTGCTCCTCAACAAATGCTTATACTGCTGAAGTTCAAACAGTGCATCAATAAGTGTCTATTCTGAAACCTAAACTTTTCTATTATTATGGTTATTGTTAAGTCCTTGGATAAATGGCGAAGGAGGCAATTCATGTTACAGAACAGATCTTTATTTCTCTCAATCACAACAACCAACCAACAAGAGCAGAGGCACACAGGCCTTCTTTTATACTCCCGGATCCCTGGGCAACAACAACCAATAGCAGGCACCCTTTTTCCCGCCTTGCGCATGTGCGCAAGGCTGGCACCGCTCAGTCTGGTCCCGGGCAGCTTTTGCAATGCCCGGGACTCTTGCAGCATCCCGAGCCTGCTTCTGCAGGCTCCGGACACAACACCCCTCCCCCCTAGATAAGACAATGCTGCGCCCAATATGTACGCCACCTCTTGTAGAGCAGCGGTTCTCAACCTATGGGTCGCGACATTTGGGGTCAATCGACCATTTCACGGTGGTCGCCAAGCAAGGCTGTCCGCCATTTTTTTCCCCTTTTCCGGCGGGTGCCTTACTTCCCTTGAGCTGGGCCAGCTGGTGTTCGGCCTGCTCCGTCTCTGCTGCTTGCCAGCTATGCCTCGGCCGGCGCAGGGGGCGGAACCACGCATGCGCGGCGCTCCCGGGCAGGGAAAGTCCTTGACTTACGACCGGTTTAGTCCTCAACTTACGACTGGTTTAGTCCTCGACTTACGACCGGTTTAGTCCTCGACTTACGACCGGTTGGGGGTCGTGGCATTAAAAAGGTTGAGAACCACTGTTGTAGAGTATGTGTTTGCTGGCTTTTGCATCAAATGCACAGAGTGTGGAAAAGCATGGGTACTGCTACCGTTTTGGGAATAAATGAACCCCAAGCTTTCCCCATGTGAGACTAACCAACCTGGACCTCTTGTCCAGGTCCCTCTAACCCTTGCTCCCCTCACGTAATCTGCAAGGTATTTGGGCAGGCCCTTGACCCATAGTGACCTTCTCGGACCTGGGGAGATTAAATGGTCCCCTCCATTGCTTTCCACACTAGGTGGATTAAAATGCGGCTGCCCCCTTATCTCAGGCTGCCCTGTGGCTACTGCCTGACCTCCCTGCTCGCCTACCAGGTTCAGGAGGCCAGGACTTTGCTGTCCCCCGTACCTGGTCGACCTGTCTGTTAGTAGGCTGGCTGAGCCCTCTGAACTCAACTCCTTGTCCCCTGAAGGGGTGTAATTCCCCTGGCTCCTTTCTGTAGTGATAGGGTCAGGAGTTACCTCCCTGTTAGCCCTAATGCGTGTGGACTTCCTTCTGGGAGCAATTGCTGAAAGTGGCAAGCCCCCAAGCTGTTGTGCCTGCTCTCTTGTATGCTGTGAGTTATGAGGATGCTCCCAGTCAGTCTCCCTGTCTGGAGTATTGTTGTTGAGTTGTGGATAGTGGGGATACCTCCGGTGTGACTCCCAGGCCGGAGAGTGTGTGGGGGTGTATGCTTGCCCCCTACCCCATGAATCCCTATTTGGAGCACTTGCTGAACTTGGGGATTGAGTACCCATGGTGTCCTCAACAGCCAGTGTCAGCTGTTGATACTGATCCCCAGAATGCACTCCCCACCCCTCCTCACCCCCAGAGCAGGCTGAGGAGTGAGAGGGGAAGAATCCAGCCTCGCACGCAGCTGATCAATATGGCGGCGAAGTACGCAACCGTCATCCAAAGACACTTCATAGGACAAGGGCCCCGAGACCTTGCAGACCACCGCAGGGACCCAGAGGTGTCCAGGCCCGTAGTTCCTGGTCCAGACCGGATCACCCACGTGAAGGATCCATGGTGCACGTGGATGTGACACCTGTGATGCTATGCACTCCGGATGCAGCCTGTCCAGTTTAGTCACAAGCTGGCAACCCCAATGGAGTTCAGCCGGGCTCTTACCCATGGCAGTGCAAGGAGTAGTACAATGGGCTAGAAGAAAGTCAGCCAACCTGTGATGCCAGTTGCCATAAGTCAGTTTCTTGAGAGCAACCTTGGCGATGCGGACCATCCGTTCAGCCAAACAGTTGGTGGAAGGGTGGAAGGGAGCTGAAGTTGCATGGCGAATCATGTTGGCCTGTAGAAAAGCCTGAAACTCAGCAGAAGTAAATTGGGGCCATTATCTGAAACCAAGACATCTGGAGGACCATGGGCAGCAAAAATACTTCTCAACACCTGGATGGTCTTGGCAGTAGTGGTGGATGACACAGGAACAACTTCCAGCCACTTGGAATGGCTATCCACAACAACCAGGAAGAATTGCCCCTGAAAGGGCCCAGCATAATCTATATGTATTCTAGACCACGGGGTGTGTGTTTCCTCCCACTTATGAACAGGGGCCTGAGGCATTTAAGGCCTGGACTGCTGACACTCGTGACACCCATGTACCTGGGCCTCAATGGCCTTATCGATGCCAGGCCACCACAAATGGCTGCACGCAAGTGCTTTCATCCTGACAATCCCAGGGTGACCCTCATGTAAAGAAACTAAGATTCTAGACCTCAATGAGGCCAGAATCACAACTCTAGAACCCCAGAGGAGGCAGCCATTGAAAGTGGACAACTTGTGTCTCTTGACCCAGAAGCGTTGGAACTCCTCCTCTGGGCACCTGTCAGGCCATCCTGACAGCACCCATGTTAGCACGCGTTTAAGCAGTTTAATCAGTGGCAGTTTCAGCAGCCACATCCCTAGCGTTTAGGGGAGACTCAGGCAAATCCTGAATGGACAGGATATGAACGGCAGGAGCAGGAGCAGGCTCCACAGTTGACAAGGGCAGTCTACTTAGGCCATCAGCATGACCCATTTCCTTTCCAGGTTTGTGAACTAGCGTGTAGTCATAAGCTGACAAAAAAATGGACCATCGCAGCATGCGAGGGGAAAGGATGTGTGGGGTCTGTTTGGACGTGGTAAACAACCCCAGCAAAGGCTTATGGTCAGTAAAGACCGTAAAATGGTGGCCATAAATAAAATCATGGAACTTTTTAATTCCAGCCACAATAGCCAAAGCTTCCCTGTCAATTTGAGCATAGTTGTGCTCAGCAGCAGACAAGGTCCTGGAATAATATGCCACAGGGACCTGAGTCCCATCAGCTGTCAGATGGCTAAGCACTGCACCCACACCATAGGGGGAAGCATCACAAGCCAGACACACTGGCAGCTTCTCATTAAAATGGGCTAACACTGTATTGGATGTAAGCAAGGCTTTAACCTCATTGAAACTGGCTTCATGGACTTTGGTCCACTGTCAACAGGCATGTTTGTCTAAAAGTCTGTGTAGGAGTTCAGCTATAGCAGCTTTATGAGGCAGAAAAGCATGATAGAAATTCAATAAGCCCAAAAAGGCTTGTAATTCACCCTTAGACTTAGGGCTTGGGGCCTGCTGAATAGCTTTGAGCTTAGCATCAGAAGGGTGGATGCCCTGAGCATCTATCCTGAACCCCAGGAAATCAGTAGAATGGACACCAATCT
>NW_015386394.1:2524142-2548164 GCF_001527695.2 Protobothrops mucrosquamatus
ACAAAACAGCCCTTAACCTCTCTGCCAAAGTTTGAGGTGAATTCCCCGCGATGAGGACATCGTCAAAATAAGGATACACACCAGGAATACTCCTCAGGGTGTTTTCCATCACACTCTGAAAAATGCCAGGGGCTACATTCACCCCAAACTGCAACCTCTTTACCTTGAAAGCCCCTCTATGGGTCAAAATAGTCTGAGCCTCTGCTGCTGCATCATCAACAGGCAACTGTTGATACGCCTGAGCCAGGTCTAGCTTTGCAAAAAAATTTCCCTCTTTAAGGGAAGCCAAAATGTGGCTCACTACAGGTATTGGATATGCATGTTGCTGTAGGGCCTTGTTAAGTGTGCACTTGTAGTCTGCACATATACGAATGTCCCCATTTGCCTTTAAAGGCGTTACAATGGGAGTTTCCCATGGGCTAGAGTCTACAGGCTCTAATATGCCTTGCTGGAGCAACTTGTCCAGTTCAGCATCAATCTTACTCTTAAGAGCAAATGGTACTCTCCTAGGTTTAACCCTTATGGGCTATACAGCTGGATCTAGCTTTAGTGAAACTGGAGGTCCCTTGTAGGATCCGAGCTCAGAGCTAAACACATCTGCAAACTCCTTGCAGACTTCTGCTAGGGTTTCCGTTTGCAAATTGTGAAACCCTGTGACCTGGATTCCTAGGGCCTCAAATCAATCGAGTCCAATCAGACTCATGCGTTCACCCCCAACAACCAACACATCTAAGGGACCTTCAAAATCCTTATACTGTACCTTAACATTGGCCTCCCCCTTAACGCATACCTTGGAATTTTGAAAGTCAGTAAGAATTACATTGGAAGGCCTGAGCGTAGTTCGCTGACCGCTGCTGCTGCAGATTTTCCGGAATGTGTTGAGGGAAATTATGGAGAGGGCAGACCCCTTGTCCAGTTCCATAGACAATGGAACCCCTTGCAACCTTACTTTGAGGGACAATTTCTTCTTGAGGGGTTTGTGTGTGCCTATCCTTAATATATTTCTGCGTGTTGCACAGAAACCCACCCTGTTTTGGCTGGGGACCCTGGTACCTTTCAGATTCAATTCTTCCTTCGGTTGTACCTTCAGCCGACTCAGACAGATAGCTGCAATGTGGCCTTTCTTGCCACACATTCTGCAGATGGCGGAACGGAACCAGCATTCCGCCCGCTTGTGGTGACCTCCGCACCCGAAGCATCGAAGCTCAGCTGGGCCCTTGTCTGGACGATCCTTTGGCCTCCTCCCGGATGCTTGATAAAGCTTGTCCACTTCATCTTCAGGATCCTCTTCTGAGTCCTCCCACATGTTCTCCTTGTGGACGGTTGTAGTCTCTGGAGCACTTTGAGTGGGCCGCAGATTCTTTACCACTCTGCCTGCAGCTTCCTCTGCCATAACCTCTCGCAGAGCATCTTGGAAAGAGACATCTTCCTTAGCAAACAGCTTCTGCTGTAAGTCTCTGTTCCTCAGTCTGCATACAAAACGGTCGCGCAGCCTTTCTTCTAAATCCTTGAACTCGCACGGTTTAGCTGCTCTTCTCAAAGCTGCAATAAAGTCTTTTGCTGATTCCCCAGCTCGCTGATCTCTCTGTTCGAACGTGTGCCTCCACGCAATGACAGATTGCTTTGGCTGAAAATGGTCTTTCAAAAGTTTCTTGAGATCAGAGTACGAAACAGCTTCTAGTGAGGCCGGGGCAACCAGATTCTTGGTGATCTCAAAGGCATCTTGCCCACAAACACACAACATTGTGGCAGCCTTTAATCCATCTTCCCTTATCTGATTCACTCGGAAGTAAGTCTCCACCCTTGCAACGTAAGATTCCCATTTTTCCAGGTGGGAGACATCAAATTCAGATAAGCGACCGATTTTTGCCATTATCAAGGGACAGGGTTTTCTTCAGCTGCACTCACCCTCCAGCGACGCTGTACTGGCAGGATAGACGCTGACTTCAATGCCGTCATCCCTCTTCCGGACTTCTTTTGGGTGAGTCTTTAAGCTTCCCTAGCTAACTAGACTGAATCCCACCTTCGTTGCCAGTGGTAAGTCCTTGGATAAATGGCGAAGGAGGCAATTCATGTTACAGAACAGATCTTTATTTCTCTCAGTCACAACAACCAACCAACAAGAGCAGAGGCACGCAGGCCTCCTTTTATACTCCCGGATCCCCGGGCAACAACAACCAATAGCAGGCACCCTTTTTCCCGCCTTGCACATGCGCGCAAGGCTGGCGCCGCTCAGTCTGGTCCCGGGCAGCTTTTGCAATGCCCGGGACTCTTGCAGCGTCCCAAGCCTGCTTCTGCAGGCTCAGGACACAATAGTTATGTTATTGATTTTATATGCTTTGGTTTTATGTTATTTTCTGAAACTGCTCAGGGTCTTGGCAAATGAAGGAGTATATAAGCTGAAATAATTAATACATAAATACTACTGCCCTCCTATGGAGCAGTATATGCAGGCTGCCAGAATGAAGTGATGGTGGGGGGTCAACCTATTTTCCAAAGCACCAAGAAGGCAACACAAAAAGCAATGAATGGAAACTGAAAAAAAGAGAGAAGCAATGTAGAACTAAGGAGAAATTTCCTGACAGTAACAGCAGTCTATCAATGGAATAACTTGCCTTCAGAAATAGTGGGTGCTCCAATACTGGAGGTTTTTAAGAAGAGATTGTCTAAATTGGTATGGGACAGTAATGGTGAACTTTTTAGAGACCGAGTGCCCAAACTGCAATTCAAAACCCACATTTTATCACTGAGTGCTGGGTGGACATGGCCCACTGGGTGGGTGTGGCTGCGGTGGTCACGGCAGACTGGGTGAGTGTGGACAGGGTGGGCACGGCCACCTCAAAGTTGCTTGTGGGAAAGGATGCCTGTGGGGGCAGAGCAGAGTTGGGGGAGATCCAGGGCATCTCTGGTGTGTGGGGTGGTGGGCAGGAGGTTTATCCTATTGGGTGAGACGAGGCGAGGCAGGGAGGGGGTGCCAATTACTGCCGGGCAAGGCAACGCGAGGCAGGGGCCGGGGCACCTGCTGCCTGACACCATCGGCCCCCACACACAGAGGCCAGTGAGCGCATGGGGGCTGACAGTGTCCATCAGCAGACATAGCCTGCTGGCTGTCCTGCATCATGGCAAACTGGCCATGGAGTTCCATCGGTGCGGGCAGAGGCAGCCCCAGGATGGCCGGAAGGAAGCCCTTGCCCGGCCTGAGCCCTGTCCGCTTCATGGCACTGACGGGGGCTGCTGCTGCTGCTGCTCTGACTGGCCAACCATGCAGGGAAGCAGGAGGAGGTGGAGGGGCAGCTGGGTGTCTGGAGCCGCCTCAGCTGCTTGATGAGGCAGCGGATCTCGCGTACTGGTCCCCCTCCACCTCCTCCTCTTCCCTGCATGGTTGGCCAGTTGGAGCAGTAGCAACAGCTGCCCCCGTCAGAGCTGTTGAGCAGATAGGGCCCAGGCTGGGCAAGGGCTTCCTTCCGGCCTTCCCGGAGCCGTCTCTGCCTGCACCAATGAGGCTCCGTAGCCAGTTTGCTATGATGCAGGACAGCTTGCAGACTGTGGCTACTGACGGACACCATCACCCCCCATGCGCTCACTGGTCACTGTGTGCGGGGGGCGATGGTGTCCAGCAGCAGATCTGGAAGCAAAGCTGTGCCACCCATCCTTGTGCTGGTGGGGGTGGTGGTAGTGGGGGGTGGCGGGATCTGGCGTGCACCCACTCTTCGCTGCTGCCACCCGACATCGTCCCCCATGCGCCTCCGGGATGTGCGTGTGGAACGATGTGGGGTGGCAGCAGTGAGGGGTGGGCATGTACCACTGCTTGCCTTCCCCTGCTGCTACCCTACCAGCGCGTGTATGGATGGCACAGCTTCGCTTCCAGATCTGCTGCCGGCCGGGCCTGGCGATGCAGAGATCACCACCACCACCTCCTACCCAGCCCCCGTGTTGCCCAGGCGCCACTTCCCCATGAGGCTGGGCAGCTGATGTGCAACATCCACTGGCTCATCGGGCTGCTGAGGCGGGGCCGGCTGCAGCCAGCGAGCAGCTGAGGTGGCTCCAGATACCTGGACACCCCTCCTCCTCCTCCTGCTTCCCTGCCTGGTTGGCCAGTTGAGGGGCTTGGAGCAGCAGAAGCAGCAGCAGCTGCCCCCATCAGAGCCACAGTGTGAACAGGGTCTGTTCCAGGTGAGGGCTCCCTTCTGGCTGTCCCGGGGCCATTTCTGCCCATGCTGATGGGGCTGCACTGTGGAAGGGAAATAGAATGGATATGATTCCCCACTGCCTCCCCCAGCCCCCTGCCTGATGCCCCTTTTATGCAATCCTATGTGACTGCAGTGTGGATGAGAGGCTTGGCCGGCGAGGGGAGATGGCTTTCGTCTGCGGAGGCATCCCAGTCCTCCCTAAACAGACCCCCTAGCCTTCCTCCAGCCAGGACCTGATGACCCCCCACCCTCCTGCACCCACTCCAGTCCAAGACCCCTGCATCCCGCCCAACCATGCCCTCCTGCTCCCCCCCAGCTGGGACCTCCAGCAATTCTGCAACCGGGAGCTCCTGCCCCCACCCCAGCCGACCCCCCCCCCCGAGCAGCCCACCCTGACCAAGACAGAGGGAAGGCGAGGCAGAGAACCAGTTGTTAAATAATTTGAAACCCACCACTGGTCATTTCCAAAGGCCGCTCACTCACTCTCCCGACAAAACTTGCTCCTTTTATAGGTTCCCTTCTCCCCGCTCGGCTCTCACAGCTGTTCCTGGACTCCGCATGCATGGAGAGGGGGAGGGGAACAGCCCGGTCCTGCGTCCCTCTGTCTTGGGCGACGGCGCACGTGCCCATAGAGAGGGCTCTGAATGCCACCTCTGGCACACGTGCCATAGGTTTGCCACCACTGGTATAGGATCACCTGCTTGAGCCGAGGGTTGGATTAGAAGACCTCCAAAGTCCCTTCCAACTCTGTTATTCAGTTATTCTGAACATTGCTCCACCCATTTTCTTTCCAATTCATTTTTCAGGACGAAGGCACGAGGGTTCTCTATTATCCTTGCTGGATTTGGGGTGATCTGTGCAAACATTTCAACATCTCATTTTCCCCCAGCTAAGCATCCTACCTCTTTTCCTCCTCCCCCTTTCTGTCTTTTTTCAGCATTGTGGGGAGTGTGACAAGTGCCCTTGTAAAGATGGGGACAGCAGTGACTACTGCGTGAGCTGCCAGGTTGGTATTTCAGTTTCTCTGCCTCCATCATCTGTTCTCTTTCTTCTCCTGCAAGGCTTAGTAGTCTGGCTTCATGAATGTTCAGTAATCTTATCATATCTGTTTTCCTCACACAGTATTGTCATTTCTGCTACATTTGTCCTGTCTGCGAGACAGCCTGTGCACCAGGTGAGCAGTAGGTTATTTTTTTATTTGTTTGTTTAATGGACAGGATGTCAAATCCAGTCAGGGAGTAAGGTAAATCTGAGTTCAAATCTTGACTGGTTCAGTTGAGTTGCCATTGAGAAGAAACAGGAGGGAACCCTTCCTACCCCAGACATCTCCGTAACTGAATTCACATATCACACTAAACCATACATTTTATTTTGCTTAGCATCTTGCTTGACTGCAGCCATTGCAGTTTCTAAATGATGGCTAATAGTTGTCTGTTATGCAAACTCATTCAATTGTTGTTTATTCAATGAACTACAGTAAATAAAACACAGTTTGGTGTGATGTATGAACCCAGCCTATGTATGCTTTTTGGAGACAAGATGATGCAAATTAACAATCAATCTCCTTATCTTCCTTGTTCTAGAAACATGAACCTCTCATTTGTTCTATTTTATGCAGGAAGTATCGTAGATGAATTATCTGGAGCCTTATTTCAGTAAGTGAGAACCTTCCTTCCTCCTTCCTTAGTAGCACAAAGTCCTTTTCTCTCCTCAGATCTGATTTTGCAGCTCCTGTTTTGTTGATTTTTAACAAGCTTTCCACTTAGAACTTGGGTCAACCATGAGTATGGTAACTAATGTTGCTTTACCTAAGTGTTGCTCTGATGATTTCTAGGAGGAGGAACAGGAGGCAATCATTGCTATATTATAATAAAGTCACGTGAAATTATAGTAATAATGCAGTTGCCAAATTACTACCGTCAACAACAAAATAATCTTTTTTTCCCTTTTGCAGGACAATCGCTACCATATTTGAGCAGCAGGAACACTGAAGCGCCCTCTGCCGGATAAGCCAAAATTAGGAGAGATGATGACACTGACTTAGAGCCAAACTGTAAACAAGGGCAAATATATGGCTGTTCTTTTCAGCAATGTTTTCCTCTTCCTCATCTTTGCAAAAAGCTTCCTAAGATTGCTTTTGTCCTTTGAAGGAAAAAAGCAAAAAAAAGCAAAAAAAAAGGTGGTAGCAAAGCAACTTAAGATCTGATACCAAGTGAGCAATAAAAGGAGATCTGTAACAAACCATCTACACCACTCATTTGTTTGCTCCCAAAATCTACCTTTTGAAATTGCTTTTGATTAAAATAATAATAAAAAAACTCTCCTACTGTGATGAAGACTCATAGAACTGTTGTCTTGTTGAGCATTTGGGCTTTTATTTGGGCAGGGAAATTGTCCTATACAAGCCAGGGCACGTTAAGTGAAATGAAATTTCAAACAAGACATTTCACCTTGAGTTAAGGAATACTTATTGTCTATTGTATTTCCTTAGCTATTAAATGTTTGAGAACCTCATCATACCTGCAGCTTACTCCTGAGCAATAGGTCAACGACTCGTGCTGTAGTCATTTTCCCTCACTCATGACCTCCAGATTCGTTGTAGCAACTCCAATGTCGGCTACAAGAAGAATCAAATCTGCCATCTCTGAAAAGTACCAGATAGAGGAAGTCAGTCTTAGTAAATGAGCCAGAATAGGAGATGACTCATGCTAGTGTGAATTTGCATCAATGTTTGTTCCTGAATTGTGACTCAGTTCAGTGAAAAATATTCTGTCTGACACTCTTATGAAAATTGTATCTATTTGAATTGAATCTAAGTGTGTTCATTTTTACAGTACTTACTTAGCATGTCATTCTGCCCATCGGGTCCCCAGTGTCTCATCTGTGATAATTCTTTTGGCATAGGAACAGTTTCACTTGAAACAGCCTTCATCAAAAATTATAGAACTACCTAAGCCAGCTTTCTACTCTGCACAACCATTTAAATATTTTATTTATTATTTATTATTTTACAACAGTTTGTTTACTACCTATTAGCAATGATTCTAAGTAGCTTACCTAAAACCACACCCTACTAATCTCTCCTTTCCCAACTCTTTCTGGTCTGTCAGTTCTTTGGGAAACTATTTTCATGGCTTTCTAGAATAACAAAAGGCAAAACTGAAAACATAAAACTATATTGTACCAAGTATGATTTCTGTGCCTAAGAAACTCTGAACATTTGTAGTCTTTATGAAGATACCAAAGAATCTGACACAGACAGCCATTTCCTCATACAGCAGCTTTCATAAACTGGGATCTTCCCAATATACTGGCACTACGACACCATGTAGAGAAGGTTGCTATATATTAAGTCCTAGCACAATTTTTTTTTCTGGAATGCCATCACAGCTAAACTGGCTATAATACTTTCAGGAACTAGGTTTCTAGTGCCATCACTTTCAAGATACCAGATTCCATTTCTTCTTGCATAACTGTACAAAGAAAAGGCAGGGGTTGGGAAAGATGTTGCTATTTAAGCCACCATTAGTATTCTGTGCTTCAGGCAAAGTCATGCACAATAAGAATGCTGATCCAGAAGTAACCTTTTTTTTGTAGGCATAGCCACAGGCTATATACCCTATTCTACAAATTTATTTTTTTAATTAAAGTATTTTATTCAGTCTTCTTAACTAAGTGCTAATAAGTTATTTTACAACCATTATATAAGCCATTTTTGCTTATATATTAGTTAGGATCCCTCACTTGACAAGTAGTACAAATGATGTATCATCTTTTCTCTTACTGCATTATACCATTTTTCTGCACCTGATGCCTTTCTTTATTCAAAGGTAAAAGACCCACCTCTTTTATGTCTGGCCATTGCACTGAATCTCAGGAAGCCAAAATTGGATAGATTAAACCAAATAGGGAACTCTAGCTGAAGACTGGATCCCATAGATTCAGAGTGAGGATAAATCTCAACTTGGCTGACGGTAATTAATGATTTGTCTCACTTGTTCAGATGTGGATTAAGTTTTTGAACAAGAAACACAAGAAAGAGTTTGACCAGGGGATGTTGATAGAATCTACTACTTCAAGAAGTAAAACAGTGTGAACAGAATCTGAAAACCAATGTGCTAGATAGACTCCAAGCTAAAATCTGAGCTTCCTTGTGACCTCAGATTTTGAGACTCACCTGCTTTGGCTCAAATAAAAGTAATCTTCTCTCTCCATTCAAATGATGGATGCACTTCTCCAGACTTTTTAAACAATTTATAGCCTTCACTTTGTCTAGTTTTCATGAAGAATAAACTTTAAAACTTGCTTCTAAACTTGCTGTGTGTTTTCTCTAAAGCCTTCACTTTGATTAAGTAGTCTTAAAGGATTTGATCATCCTAGAAACTCAAAATTTTAGGGAATTGGGCAAGTAAGGGGCATATTTTTTTTCCTCATTAATTGGAGGAAGCCTTTGGGATGCCATGAAGAATAGGGCAATGTCATGTTTCTGTGCCTTTCTTCCTTGATTAGCTCTTCCCTGGATCCTCTGTATTGCATAAGGAAAAGAAAAGCCACCCCTTATCCTTTAAAATTCTATCGGTAACTTTAAAATGAGTATTGACCATTAAGTGCATTCTTGGCTAAAATAAATCTGCTTCCAATGCAGGTTTCTACAGTTAGTACACTAATTTGACACTGGATGAGGACTTCTATATCTAGGCAGATCCTGATAACCATTGGATGGCAGCAAATACCGCAGATTTCTTTTTGTAGCCTATGTCTAAAATATCTACAACAGATTATCCTGCGGATGCTACCAAGCTACCAGAATACACAAACTGGGCCCTAATGCAGATCTATGATCTGATGGGGGCAGATGCGGAGATACTAATAGGAAAGCTAACACAATGCCCATCCTTATTATGAAAGGAGAAATGTATTTATAGAAAGAGAATTATAGAGTTGTAAAGACCAAAGGGGGAACTGATTATGGGGAGGAAGGGGCTTAAACATATCAGTGTCCAATGATAATAGAACCCAACTCTGTGTTTTCTTGGATATCTTCCCCCCCCCTCTAATATAAGAGGGAAGTAGCTGTCCCTGAAGAGGTGAAGAAAATAATGGGTTCAGTCTTTGATATCAAGAGAGGCTGGGTGAAACCCAAAGCCTTTGGACAAAAGGCTTTTGACCTCTATGTATCCTGTTTTCAAAGAATTCAATGGACACACAAAGTATTAGCCAGCTGCCAGGAGGAAAAAAATAAAAACCCAAACCCAATCTTCTTATTGTTCCAATTGTTAGTTTGGAGAGGTAGATTATTAACTAGGGCACTTCTAGATGGATGGCTCCTCCACAAGAAATCCAATGGCCTTGTGGAACCATGCATTCTGGTAAAAGGAAAAAAAAACTGGGAGGTTTAGAAGTGTAAGAATAATCATCTGATCAACATATGAAGTTCAGCATTAGGTCAGTGGTGGCGAACCTATGGCACGGGTGCCAGAGGCGGCACTCAGAGCCCTCTCTGTGGGCAAGTGCGCCGTCGCCACAGTCCTAGGCCTTCAGCTGGGTTTTATAAAACCTTTTTGCTTTAGGCCTCCACTGCCGTGTGCAAAAAAAAAAGTTCAATCAGTCAATTTCAACTTCTCGCGGGAAAAAAAAAGATCTTGCAAAGTTGGAATTGATTGATTGAACTTTTTAGTCCCACCCAGTCTGCCATTACCACTGCAGCCACGCCTACCCAATGGGCCACACCCACCCGGCACCCGACAATGCATAAGTGGGTTTTGAGTTGCAGTTTGGGCACTCGGTCTCTAAAAGGTTTGCCATCACTGCATTAGGTGATTGCTTAAGAAAGTCACAGATAATTGCTTAAGAAAAGGTTAGTCTGGAAAGACTCTAAATTCCACATTCTGGGTGTTTCTGTGCTTACTTACCCACTGTTTAATGATTTCAGTTTAATAGACTGGTTTTAATGGACAAGGCCTGCTGAATGGGATATGTGATGCTGAAGCACCAGCTGAGGCAGGGAAGGAAAGGTTCTGGGAAAATCAGGTGAGCAGACAGAATGCATTGAGACATTAGTGTTAGCGGGTAGGAAAACAGATGAAAAATAAAAATAAAATAAAAAAGGGATGGGAATATTAAAAGTGGAAGGATCAATTGGGGATGGGAGCTTTTGAAATATTCCATGCTGAGTGCTGTTGACAGGAAAGAGGTGGGCAACACACACTCTTTTATTGCTACAATATTCCCGTAGGTTTGGTTGGGTTGAGATGACAGGTAGCCCCAAGTCACCCAGTGAACTCCATTGCCAAATAGGAACCTGATCCTTGGTGCTCCCAGTCCTTTGTACCAATGTTGAGATTACATCAGAGAAAGCACCATATTATCAGTAGAGTAGTGGCATGCCAGCTAGAAAGGCTAAAGCTAGCAAGATAAAACAAGATTCTAAAGACCAGAGCAGGATGTGGTTCAGGTGCCCTTCCCTTCAAAGACCAAGAAATAAGGGGCAAGAAGTCTGTTACCAAATAAAAGTGGAAGAAAAAGACCTAAGATTTAAATTCTAGCACTATTATGTACAGCAGCCTGGATTGCTGGATCTGTGATAGCTGCTCCACATTATTAGGGTTTTCTACAATCTACAATACTAGCAACATATGTACCTATAAGCCTTATCCTTTCTACTGCTGTCTTAGCTCCTAAATGCTGGTTGTATTGAAAGTAGTTTACAGTATTGCAGTGTCATAGGCAAGGCTCTGGGTGCAGGATCTGAAAACTAGCAGTGCTGGGCTGATTAAGGGAGCATTGCAATATCCCTCCAACCTCTGGTTCTGTTAGAAGAACGGTGGCCTCTTAAAGGCTAGAATAGAAGCAAAGAATGTCAGGAATTGCCTCACAGAAAGCAGAAAGAGATCCTTTTGTGAATTATGTACCTTACTCATAAAGAAAAATCTGCAGATCCTAGAAAACGTTTTCAATTTTTTTTCTTTTTTCTTTAAAAGACATTTCTTAGCTCACTCCCCTTGTGACCCTCCCTCTCTGCCTTCCCTGGAAGCAAACGGGAATGAAGGGGACCAGAAGATACTTCCTCCAGTACCTCAGCTTCCTGCTTACCCCTCACAATCTCCCTGACAGATTTGATTTCCAAGATTGTATTTTTTCCCCCCTCTCCTACCCATTTTTTTTTTCATGCAAAACTACCCCTTTGCTTTGCCCTTCACGCCCACACATTCTCCCTGGAAGAAACAACTGAAATAAAAATATTTTAAAAAGTTGAAAATATATAAACATCAAATAAAAATTATTGGCGTGCAGGGCAGAGGGGGTAGCAGGACACATTATTAAATTAACAGAGAACCTGTAATGGCGGTCGAAAAAGAAATTCAATTTACACGAGATTCCACAGCACAGATATACACAGAAAATACAACTCTTATATTACAATAGTCTTGGAGGAAGGGAGATCTGTGTGCCATATCAATAAAGTCCAGAGTCGTATCTCCAGTGACCGTCACAGGCTGAGGTCTACTCTTTTAAGTCAGAACATCTCGGACATGAATTCCTCACTTTCTGCTCTCATAAAAAAAAGAAGAAAAGAAAAAAAAATGTGATGCTCCATCCCACCAGATAGACCACCTATCTACTGGGACTGCTTTCATGCCAGCACCAAGAGAGTTTGGATGAGCACTTCTAGTCCTCTTTCCTTCCTCCTCCTCCTCCTCCTCCTCCTCCTCCTCCTCAGGTGTTCTCTGATCCAGAGGAACAGGGAGCTACAAAGGCAAGGGGAAGAGAAGAGAAAGAGGGAATTCTTTTATTTGTTGACTAGTGCTGAGAAGCAGCTACTTCCAGATAGAACCTCTATACTCAGGCATCCAAATCCGAAGCTCTGTGAATCAGACCTTGGGGCAACTTGCTCTTTGGGGTGGGCATGAGCGGAGGGAGGTACGCTGGCTTTGTTCCTCCTGGCTTCAATGCTCTCCCCTTGTTGAGAAGAGGGATGGGATGAGGCAGAAAAAAAAGAAGAAGAAATAACTGGCCTTTGAGCAACCATCTCTTTTTTGCCATCAGGAGGTGAAACGGGACCCCTTCATAGCAGCAACTCAAAGAAAAGGAAAGGAAAAGTGCTGGCGGAACATTTAGCACCTATGGCAGGGCAGGGAAGGGGAACTGGCCAAGATGGGTTGCTTGGTCCAATATGTGGCATATGGCAACAGGAAATAGAGGCACCTCCCTCACTTCTCCTCCCCCCCCCCTGCTCCCACCAGAAAGATCTGGTGGCATAATATGGGATAGGATGCATGGGCAACCACATTTTCTCATTCACATTCTTAGGTCCCTGCCCGGAACAAACAACAACAATAAATAGAGGCCAAGATGGAAGGCCATTTCCCTCTGCTGCTCTGGGGAAGGAGCCCCTCCTTGGCTTGAGTCCCTTGAGTTCATCATTGGCCACTGCTGCTACTAGGAAGAAGGTAGTGTGGAGGAACATGGTTGGTTGGTTGGTTGGTTAGTTGGTCACTCATTCTGTTCAGCATCTCCCACAAGCTTCGATATTCCTTCTTGGCAACAGTGGCAGCAGCGGCGATGGTGCTAGCAGCAGCAGCAGCAACAGCAGCAGCAGCTCTTCATACCCTCATGTGAGCACATGATGGAGAAGGAGAGGCAGCGGCGGCGGCAGCAGCAGCAGAGGGTCTTCCTGCCCAAGGCAGGGAGGTCAGACTACTTGGGACAACAGCTTGCAAGAAAAAGAAAAAGAAGATTAGGGGGGGGGGGAAGCATCTCAGGACACTTTTAACAGTTCTGAAAAGATGTTTCTTTCATTTTTGATTCTAACTTTCCCCCTATAGCACACATGTAGTTCTATACTAGTGTTTCTCAACCTCAGCAGTTTTAAGGTATGTGATCCTCAGTGCCTAGAATTCCCTAGCCAGAATGCTGCACTAGGGAAGGAAACTAAGGCTAAGCCAAGGATAATCCTGAGATGTCCTGAGTTACGGTTGCATCGGCATTACTCAGTGCCAAACCTATACTAGTCCTCGAAGTTAGATTTTAGTTGGGAAAACAAAAAATAAAAATAAATCCTAACCCATCCTCTGATTCATTTTGCAGAAAACTTACCCCCTCCTTTATTTTCTGATTTATACTAGGGCATAACATAGCTGGCTGAATTATTACTGTTACATTAATACATATAGGATGCTCAGCCTGCCTACTAAATTAATTCATTTTCTGTGTTTTCACCCAGAATAATCAACTAGCCAACCATATTGGGTTCATACGATGGTGTAAGTTACAGAGAAATACAAGACAATGCTAATCAATGTTAGCCTGCTGTGCAATTGTGGCTACAGGTATTTAACTGACTTGATTGAGTTACTGTGTGAACACAGATGGTGAGTTACATGCTCATATCCTATGCATGAATGTTGATTTCAAAAAAAGAAAACCACATTTGGACAATACCATTATGGGGACCAACCAAAATGCTCTGAAAGAGTTTGTAAGTTTTCAGTTTCTTAAGCAAAAAGTTACAAAAAATATAGGAGGGGGAAAAAACCCAAAAAGTTAGGATAGTTTTTTTCAGCTACAGTTGACAGCCATGTCAAGTCAGAGGCTGTCAACTACATACAACTGTTAGTGAGAGTAAAATGGTTGCTACCCACAACTGTGAAAACACAGAGTCAATAAGTACATATTCTGCCTGTTCCACAGGTGAAATTCACAGGCTCCTGGCCTGGCAGAAAACAGAAATAAAGAAACATTTACAATTTTTGTCAAGAAAGCCAAAAAATATTTTGGGATTGTTTGCTCTATGATAAAAAAAGTATTCAGTTTTAATCTGCAGCTTTTACTGCCTAGAATTGTATGCTTGTTTGTCATGATCATTATAAATGATGTTGAGAGACAGATAAATTGATTTGTTTGTTTAGAGAAAAAAAATACATTTATTGATGATTGGAGGCCACTTATGGATTTTTCCCCCATAAAATGAAAAAAATCTGTGATTTATGATTTTGATGATTAGATAGCATATATTATAGAAAGAAGAGTAATATGATGTAACTTAGAGAGGTTAAAATATATTTGCACTTCTAACTGCTGTGAAGAATTTATTTTATTTTCTGAGAGGAAATCAGAAAATCCCAGAGATATAGATTAGATCACAGACTTTTAAAATCCCAGAATACAGCAACAACAAACATGACCAGATTGATGTCAAGAAAACAACATATATATGTTCATATAGTCATCAAAAGTGGGCTAGATCCAATGGATTATTCTCTAATTTAAATGTGGATTGTTCCCAGTAGAAAAGAGCAATTTTTTTTCATTTTGAGGCTGTATCCTTTATCTGAAAAGCTGACTCATTATATTGAGATATAACAGAACCCTAATAATAATGATACATGTCAGTTAGGGTATGCCTACCTGCTCCATCTTGGCATTAACAGGAATATGTTCTCACTGACATACTGTCTGTCCGTTGGCTACCTAATGAGTTCCCTGAGGAGAAAAGAAAGAGAGGAAGGCATTCTTAAATATATCCACCAGAGCTTTGAAAAATACCTCTTGATTGGCCAAAGATGTCCTGAACTGTTAATGCCTTGGCCCATGTATTAGCCAAAGGAAGAGCCTCTATAGATAACATGCACCCTCACACCTTGTGGTCTTTAGCCTGGCCATTATTGTTGACCATCTTTTCTCATTGTTCTGTATTAGGAAATACATGAATATGAAATATAAAAGCTAACACTGCTTTTTAAACATTGGCTCATCTCTGTAAACTTAAGGGGAAAAAGCAGCTCCACTCATTTGGTGTCATTGTTCAAGCAATTGGGATTGGTAGGCTCTCCAGGAAGATGAACTGCTTCTTTCAACAATTAAAAGGTTGTTCGTCTTATCCTAAACTGTTTTATGCTACAAGTCCCACAATGGTTCTTGCCAAAGAAAGTGGTCTCAACAGTATAATGCAGTCCAGATAACAAATGCCCTTTTCACAAGTACATAAAACAAAATTTAAAAATCTGCAGTCTTTCAGATTGTTACTGAATCAGAATTCCCAGCAATGGCTGTGCTAGTGAAGGCTGCTGTGTGTAGTAGTACAGAGAACCACAAATTTCCCATCCCAAGATTAATTTGCTAATGAGAAAGAAATATATGTAATTGAGCAGTCTTTTCCTGACTGCAGCAAGAGTTCTTTATGAATAGAAATTGGAATTGAGAGATACATCAACTCCCACAAGACAGGATTGGATGGAAAAAATGATCGAGCAGGCAGAGATGACAAAATTGAGTGTTTTAATTAGAGAAAAGAATATATCCAGTCTTGTTTCTACCAGGAAACTGCTTCTGGACCTTGTGGTTGAGATAAAACAAAATAAAATCTTCACTTTGAGTTTTGCTGATTAAACTGTTATTATAGAAAAGTTTAGTTCTTGTTAAATTATTAAATTAAAAAGTTGAGGTTTTTCTTTTCCTTTTCCTATTTCTCACTTTCTATTTTCCTATTACTTTTATTTTCATTTGTATTTTATAATCTCAATTAAAAAGGAGTAAGTTCCAGAAAAAGAGAACACTCTATTCCTTATTAGCTTGGGGATGGAGAGTAGGAAAAAATTAGCATACTTTTCTGACAGCAGGAAGCTTCTAGTTTTATGTTTTATTCTTTTTTTTTGTTTTGTTTTGTTTAAGCACCTTCACCAGATGGCAGCACTTAACTGTCATTGTCTGGACTTGAAAGCTAAGCAAGACCAGGCCAGTTGAATATTTGGAGGGATGACTTCCAGACAATCCCAGAGCTGTAAGCTAGGTTGAAAAGTTGAAAAAAAATTCCTGGGACAAAAAGAAAACAAACTATTTCTATATGGTTATTAGGTAAAATCATATAAATGTGTCCACCAGGAACCAAATTTGACTTTAAGAAGACTTTATGTCTGTATTGGATAAGTTGCCTAAAGAATATTTTGATTAATAACTGGAAATTAAAGAAACATTATTCCCCCCACTGTGTGCTCCAGTTCAGAATGCAGGCATAGATAGCTTAAGAGTTGTGCCTTTTATACCCTCTGGCTGCATCTTACGAAGTTGCACCCCGGGTGAGGTAATGGAGGCCACGGAGGCTGTGCGGAAATTGGCTGGCAACATCTCAGCTGAGTCAGGGCTGACACCACGGAGGTCTTTCTCCCGGAACATCTTCCGCCAAGACGGGGAACGACTGAAGGTCTTGGCACTGTCCTAGAGACAAAAGTGCAACAAATATGGACAAACAGCAAAGCGTGAGGATGTCTCTCAAGCTTAGAGACTCTGGTGAAAGGAGAACTCACCTCATCTAGTCGCCGATCTGTTCCCATGGTGATGAGGTTCCCAAATTCTTTTTCTAAGATCTGCCGAGCCTAGGGTTTTTTAAAAAGTAGATTATTTTAGTCTTCTTTCCATTCCTTTGTTGTTTTGTAAAGCATAGTGTTCCCCCTGGCCCTCCACTTTTTTCCTTTCTCCAAAAATATTAAGGAATGGAGAAAAAGGGCCTTGGGATCCAATTGCTAGGACAGTGTGATGCGACTTAGGAATATGCATTGGCAACATGGTACCCTTGGTTCCCAGGCACTTCCAATTAAATAAAAATCAAGACAATTGAATAATGAACAAAAGTTGCAAACATGTACATGCTCCCCCCAACTGACCAATCATAGACATCTCATAAGATGTCAATCAAGAATTCAGAAAGAAAAATTGGGGGGATCTTGAGTTTATGACTGAGGTCAAAGAGGCCTACTTCTCATACTAAAAGCATTAAAACCTAGAAGGTTATGGCTACACTGACAAAGGCTCTAGATTCCCCTTTTTTTCTCATGGAAGCACATAGCTCATGACTGCTCGATTCTCTTCCCACCGCTATCCAGCTTCCCTATGTTTACTCCTGACCTGTGTGTTTTGCGTTGGGATCTGCAGCAGCAGGGCCAAGTCATTGCAATCAAAGGTGTCGTCCAGGGCCAGGAGGGCTCCATGCACCCCGCTTTCAACTAGATTGTTGGCAAACTCTTTCAGCCCAATCATTTGTACCCAGCACATCACACGCTCGTTGGACCACACCATCACATCTAGAAAAGGATGGGGAGGGAAAGGGAAGAGACAAGCTTAGCACCAAATTCAATTCTATGATCACCCACTCTAGCTATTTAATTGCCATTCCTTATTTACTTTCCCCAATTCAGATTTGTATATTCTGCTCAATGGCAACCTTTGGTCTTATCTTTTCTCATCTATATCTACCTTTGTTTTGGTTCTGACTCTCCTCTCGTCTTCTTTCCAGTTCCTTTCGGTCATAGTTAAGACGTTTCAGGCACATGATTCCATAATGAAGGCTCACCCTTAGAAGATATATCAGAAATTACACCACAGAAATGGCAAATGGCTCACTCTGGATCATCTATTAAGTTCGTAAGTACTGGCGGAAGTGGTAACTGCAACAGCAGTACTAATTAATGCTGGGTAGCTTGGTTATGGAGATGGAGTTCCCATTAAATTTCCTAAAAAGAGGCATCGACTTGTTGGGGGAAGGGAATCAAATGATGAAACGTGTGTTGCAACATTGCGATGCAAACTCTACCCCTTCTGTACATGCACCGTGATATTGCACACATGTATATAAGAGGTGGAGCTTGCATTGCAATGCCACTCTGCACATTTTGACGAAAACTCCACATTCAGCAGACACTTCTGTGAGCACTGGGTAGAAATCGAAATGCTTTCCCTGAAGTTCCAGCATTGATTGGAAGTGCAGCAGAGCAAGACTTTGAGACAAAATCCAGGCCTTCACTGAACAGAAAGATCACAAAATAGAGCAAGTTGATATACCATATTCTGAAGCCAGCAATTTTATATATAAATATATATGTATATATATATATATATGTATATATATATGCATCTAAAGAAAGTTCCCAGCAAGATCATTATATGCACTGTCTACGGTACATTTCTTTACTGCACCATTGAGAATGATGTTGCTAAAAAAAACAGGATTGCAGCAGATGCCCAACAGGATGATGATGCTGGATCCACATTAAGTAACCGAAGGTGTCCTGGTAAATTTTCAGTTCACATGTTGTTCATACCGAGCTTTTTCTTGAGAATTTCAGTTCTAAGTGTTCCGTTTTATGGCTAAGAAGAGCAGATGATATTCAAGGCAACTTCTTCCAGCCTTAAGCTTAATATCCACATGAAACTGCAATTCTAGAATCTTTTGTAAGTGGATGAACATTAATAAATGTTACATTTGGTTGAAATTACATACTTTGCACACATACATATATGCCTCACAAACTTAGTGCTGTAAGTTATGTCAGTAACATGAATCTATTCCTCCACATGGAAGGCTCAAGCCATTTGCTCTTCTCACCTATGGAAACTGTCCACCATCTTGAGTTGGCCCCGTAGTTCCTTCTTGTTGAGGTGGTCCAACATCCGGGCATCAACTAGAGACTCCATGAAGTAACTGCGGTACTGAGGCAAGCCCAGGCTGGGCAGCCAATCATTTCCCACCCACTCATGGTTCATATCTCCATATGCCAGGATCTGAAAAAGCAGAAAAGGGAGACTCTGAAGGACTATATTTGCATAATGAATTTAATTCAGTCACTGAATTGGCCTATTTTGGGGATTCACAATATATAAACCATCAAGGACAGGCCAAAGTATACCCTAACCAAGCTTAGTGTGCTATTTAAATGCATCTGACCTAGTTAAGCATCTTTGCTCACAATCTGAGTGAGAAAATATTTCTTTCCTTCCATATACTAAAGATCTGCACTGTAGTTTTTCCATTTTCTTGTTCCTGCAATATTTGAGCATCTGTTATAAATCCACGTCCATTAATTTGCAATCTTTGCTTCAGATAATTTCAGTAACTAACCTGGCTTCTCTACTTAGCCTAAATAGCTTTCTGAAACTTGGGGAAAGTCAATGTCTCATAGGACTGTTATGAGGATAAAATGGACTTTAGAGTTGGTGTATGTTTATGGCTCTCTTCCTTTACTGTGTGAACTTGCCTATGTTTTCTGTCTTGCTGTAGACACTTTCACATTAAGGCAGCCTTTTCATGATATAACACAAGACAATTCTTTCTCCCAGCCATGCTTCTTGGAAATAAGGAAGTGTAATCTAATATATTTGGAGGGCACCAAACTGGAAAGACTGTTCCAAGGTTTCTCTTATTAGATTTCCTTGATGGCATTCCAAATGCAATATATCTTCCAAAAACATTTTTTTTCATGTTGATTCTTTACCCGATACTGAATTAAAATTATTCCATTTCATTAATACAACAATTTAGCTGTTAGCTGTTGCCTGATAAATGCTTCTTTTAAAATATATTTGGGGAATTGGAAGATTTTTGAATTCTGTACCCTTTACTGTGGATATAAGAAATCCTAAAATGTTGCTGCTGTCTGCAATCCAGATGGTATTGACGGAAATGGACTGTAGATCTGACTCAGCAGCAGGCTTCAGATATTGTGCTCTATCAAATGTTGCTTGATTTTGTGCCATGTGAATCCAGTCATTGGGGCTTGGAAACTACCCTAGTTTAATACATTGATAAAATTCAAGAATTGTTGTTTATATAACAAATCATGTTTAAAATGTTTTACTACTATGTAAAATCCCAACAGTGAGTCACACAACAGCAGTGTAAAAAAAATGTTGTGGGGTTTGTTGAACAAAGCAGAAATCTTAAATAAAAGCAGAAAAAAGTAGCCTAGTTGAGAAAATAATTTTCCAGACAGGATCCAGTATTGAATAATTTTTTATTCTGGGATCTGATATGAAATCCCTTTTTCATGAAACTCTGACATTTATTCTTAGTTTGAAATCTTACTATTGGAAGCAATTACTTCTAGATGGGTCACAAGCTGTGAAGGCTGTAATAACAGAAGCATAGAGGTAAGAGACCAGTGAATCCAGCCTTTGCTCAGAACAGGAATACAAGCTAAAAGCATCACAAAAAAGTGTCTTGCCTAGCCTGTGCATATACTATCCAGGGAAGGGAAATCATCAGATCCCTAAATAATTGGCTCCATTGTTGAACTGCTTTTCTTACTTGGACCTTTTTCCTACATTCAAACAGATCCCCCTCCTTCTAATTTAAAACCACTATTCTGTATCTTCACACAACATAGAAAAGAATTTAGCCATCTTCTATATAACAGTCCTTTAGCTACTTGAAGGATGTTATTATATTTCTTTAATCTCTCTTAGCAAGATTTAATTTCCAGGTTTTTGATTGTTTATCTTCACTTCACTTCTCTGAATCAGTTCCAGTTTGTCCAAAACCTTCTTAAATTATAGGTATTCAAAACTTGAGGTATAGTCAGTGAAGAATATTTTTTCCCAACTGCCACTGAGAGGTTTCAAGACATTCATTTCTTTTTCATTTATTTCCAAAACAAGAGAACTTCTTCTAGTTAATATATGCAGCTATCCTCAGACAAGATTCTTCCTCACCTAATTATAGTTGGCCATCAAGAAAGTCAGAAGATATAGCAGTTGATAGATTACCATAATATGTGAAAGCAGGACAAAAAAATGGAGGGAATCAGAAAGAATCATATAATTGTTTTTCTTTTCCAAGCATTGCTATAATCTCTGATTACTGTAATGAAATATCAGATGTGCCTGAGTGAATAATTCTATTTAAATAAATATTTATATAGATCTTCCTGAAACAACAATACAAAAATATATCTATTAGAGCTAAAAGGAGAATTCTACAGAAATTAGGTTATGCATTTCAGCACTTATTTAGGACCAATTTGTAAAAAGCATGTGATTGATACATCTATTTTCTCTTCATTTTTATTCATTTAGCTACATATAACATTCTGATTATATTATCCAGTCACTTAATGAAGTGCGAGTGCTTTTAATATCAGCCCTGCTTTTTACCATAAAAGGAAATAAATACATACAGACACATGCAAATTAAGAGAGCCAGCATGTGAATCCCGCCCATACCTGCTCCCAGCTGATTTCCTTTGTTTCCTGTATAGTGATTAAATGGAAAGCAGGAAGGAAAGTAGAAAGGAATCATTAAGGAAATCTTTAGTGTACTTTATTCACAAACACACATTACAGTAGCTCAAAGTTAATGGATATGTCTCCATTGTGGTAAGCAATTTCCAGTTGATCTTAAATAAATCTACACATGCAATAAAAAGAGATGAGTGTGGGGTATGAATCCCATTAACATTAACCAATGGATCCAACTGTGGTCATGCAAAAAGAGAGAGAGAGTGTGTGTTAAGGAGAAATCTAGCATCACAGGGAGAGAATTGGGCTACAGTGTTTCTTCCTACTCTTTTCCAATAAAAAAAGCTTCCTTCAATGTGAACCAGAATAATCTTCTCTATTGATTCATTTTGCCGTATCTGGAGCTCTGGTCTCCAAACAGGAGCATTTGCAGTATCCCCAAGGAAATTAGGATTAAAGGAACCAATCACAAGAGTTCAGGAAAGAGTGACTACTCTACTCTGCTCTGCTCTGCTCTATAAATTACTTACATTACCATTCTTTCAGGTAATAGACTAAGCATATCATTTCAAATGGTTTCACTCAATGATAGTTTTTTTTTTTTTAATTTGGCAACTATGCAGATCCCACAGTCCCACTGCTGTTTTTAAGGAATTCCCATGGGGACACAGAATGATAGATTAGCTCAGTGTTTCTCAATCTCAGCAACTGTGATCTGTGAACTTCAATTCCCAGAATTCCCCAGCAGCATGAAGTTGAAGTTCACAGATCTTCAAGTTGCTGAGGTTTAGAAACACTGGATTAATTCAAGATGGGGTACTAATCAGAAAAGTCTGGCCTACATTGGATTAAAGTTTATTACTAGTCCTTCCAAATATAAAAGGAAACTAGAATGCTTTCACCAAGTGTTATCCCTAAGCATGGATTTTCTGCAAATCACTAACAGGAAGAAAACTGTCAACTTGGGTAGGAAAGCTACTGATGAGTCCAAAGATAGTGCCATCTAATCTTCTAATCATGCATACATACAGAATCACACGCAGGAAACTGCAATACAAGATCCTGGAAACAGCCACAACATGGAGCCCAACAGGGAAGGCAGCTGATTTGAGGGACAGCATCCATAGCAGTAACACTTACTGGCTTTGTTGTGGCTGTAAGAGATTCCATCTCTTCATGTGTCATCCACACATTTCCAGTAGACTAGCAAGAATAGTAGAGAGGGAAAAAAGAGGAGAGGAAGGAGGCAGTTGTGAATTTTAACAAGTAGAGAAAGCAGAAAGCTGTCAGCTTCCCTGCTAGTCAAGACAAGGCCCAGCAAAGGGCAGTGTATAAAGAACTCATCACTTACTGTACGCGAAGTAGCAGGGGCTGAGGGACTGGTCAAGGAAACCATCTCCTGAATGGCAAGGCGCAACTTAAGCCGGTGCAAAGGATTACTGATGCCAATTTCTCGTTGGATTTCTGTATCAGACAAGTTGGCCATAATGGCACCACTTTTGACGTTGGCACGGCAGGCAGCCACATACCAGGCTGGCATGCCCACCCACAGCTGCCAGAGTAAATGGGAAGAAAAGTTAAGTAAATGCTTATGCAGCTCTGAAGGAAATCAATCCCTAACCCATGGATCTCATTTGGCCCTGGTAGAATTTCCCATGAAATTATTGTTGGTTCTTGGATGAGCAAATGTTACCCTTTAAGCCACTGTCAACAGGTGGGATTTAATGTTCACTGCTTGTGCTGGGGTGGGGTTCACAGCTCCATGTTCCATGCAATCTTTAATCATGGTGAGATACTACATGTAATAAAGAAACAAACTCTTTCTATGAAACTTGTGGCTGCTTCAAAAAGTATTTAAAATAACTGCAGCAACAAAAAGTCTCTGTTCTATTAAAGAAATCATTAACTTTTTTAGGCTCAAGTGGAAGCATGAAAAAATACAGACTGCTTTAATGAATAGAAAGAAGAGGAAGGCAGAATTCCGAATACCCATTCACTGAATTTCAATCCAATCCAGCTCTGTGCATGCCTTTATCCCTTGTTATTTTACGAACAGTGAAAGATGCTATGTTGACACAAGGTGCAGTTTTACATTTTTTACAATAAAAATTGCTGATTCATTATGATGTTAAAACAAATTCTTAAATATTTTTTTATGGAAAGCACAATTGGTCTTATATGGTTTCTGCCAGGGGAAGCAGCTAAACAGATCACAGATCCATCCTCCTTATTCACTGAAATATCTCATATAAACTGGGGCGGGGGGGGGTGTCTAATGGCTTCCTCTCCTATTAAACCAAAACTAAAGGTTTGATCTTGGTTTTGAATCCTTGGCTTATTTAGAATAGGGAGCCTCATATGTATATCGCAAACCACAAAAGGAGTTTCTGTAATTTGCTCATGATACAGTGTGATTGTGACACTAGTAACCATCTTCCCAGAACCTGACTTTTCATCCACACTGATTACCTCCAGCCATGAGACAACAGTAGGTCCATCCCAGGCAGCAAAAGGCAACCCTTGTCGACAAGCTTCTTCCAACAGCTCATGCCTGGGCACAGAAAATACAGAAACAGAGAGAATTAGGAGAAAAGAAATAACTTCTGAAAATCCCAAGATTGTTTTTCCTTCAAGACATGGCTTTTCCAGCAAGCGGGCCTGACCTAGGGAGGATTTTAGGTAGGGATGATTTTAAGAAAATTTTAATTGACACACAGCTTCCAATATTTGGCTTTTAATTTGGTTTTATGGGGTTTTTTTGTTTTTTGATGTATTTTGTTTGTATCTGTTTTAATATGCTGTGCACCGCCCTGAGTCCTACGGGAGAA
>NW_015386394.1:2548264-2589231 GCF_001527695.2 Protobothrops mucrosquamatus
TTCTGATCCTCAGTTTTCCTTTGCCTGCCCTTGCAATCTTCGACAATTAAGAAGAGAGTACATCTCGATATGGAATGAAGAGACAAAAGGACTCTATCAGACTTTCCTACAGAGCAGCAATCTGGAGATCACCATGATCTCTTTCACAGTTTGAATGCAACTCAATGTAAGATGTGGGAACAATACACAAAATCACTAAATTTCAGCAAATCCAGCAGGAAAGCTGGGAGCCTGTTAAGGAAACTGGGTGAAGCTAGACAGCCTGCACAACAAACATCCAACTTAACTCCTGATCTAATAGCCTCTCAATTCGAACTCAAAGGATGAAAGGACACCCTGCTTTCAGCCAGAGAGCGCTTTCAGCTTTTCAGCAGTTGGGCCAAATGCATTCTAAGTACTATTGCTCCTTCTCTATAAAAGAAATTGACCTTGCCATTAATAGCCTGAAACATGGTAAAGCCCCAGGCTTCGATGGCATTCATCCAGAATTCCTAATAACACCAGGAGGCACACACAGAATTGGATTGGTAAATTCCTCTCAGATGTAGTTTTCAATGGCTGCCTCCCAGCCAAATTTTAAAAAACTAAAATAATATCACTTCTAAAACATGATAAACCACAAGACTGAGTTGAAAGTTCCTGCCCAGTTGTCCTTTTGATCTCCTGCTACAAACTCCTGGAAAGATGAATTATAAACAGGATAGTCCTATAACAGATGAACATCTGCCCGTGGAACAAGCTGGCTTCCTACAAAACCAGAGTTGCGTGGATCAGGTGCTAAGCCTAATATACTATACTGAAGCAGGACTACAACGAGATCGAAAAACCACGGGCATCTTCACAGACCTAACTGCAGCATGCAGTCCAGATTGGAAGGATGGGTTGTTATACAAACTGTGCCGTATTCTGCCCTGCAAAAGTCTCTATCGACTAACAACATGCTTAGTGATAGGTCCTTTCAGATAATAATGGGGGACAATATAAGTAAGGTAAGATTAAACAATGGTCTCCCACAAGGCTCTGTAGTGGCACCTATTCAACTTCTATATATATCAGATATGCCAGAGACAAAGAGATGCAAATTTGGATATGCTGATTATTTGGCCATCGCAGTACAAGAAAAACACATGGAGCTGGCAGAAAGCCTCTGTCCAAAGATCTTAAGATTTTTGGAAAATTATTCTGACTGGAGGCTCACTCCTAGCACTACAGTAACAATGTCCTTCCACCTTAACAAACCAGCATATGAAGCCCCGAAGTCTACTTAAATAGCTTACTCCCCTATAGCCCCTATCCAAAGGCTCTTGGAATAATATTGGACCGGACTCTCTCCTATAAGGTACATCTAGAGAATATGGTAGGGAAAAAAATCAATACTAGGAACAGTATATTTCAGAAATTATGTGGAACTAAATGGGGAGCTTCAGCTGCCACCACCCTCAGGTCATTAGCACTAGAACTGGTCTGCTCCACAGAAGAATATTGTGCTCCTGTACAGCTTAACAGCTGCCATACTAGTAACTTAGACGCCAGACTCATTGACACCATGAGGATGATAAGCAGATGTATTAAAGCCACTCTGACTTGTTGGCTTCCTGTTTTCAGCCATATTGCACTGCCAGCTGTACAAAGCCAAGGTGAACTAGTGAGAGAATACAGAAAAATTATGAACTCACTCCTACCGGTGCATGCTGACCTTCCTCATTTATCAGCAGGAAGACTCAAATCCAGGAAGCCCCCACCGGCCCTTGCACAACATCTACTCAACAAAGTTAACACCGATTACCAATGGAAAGCCAAATGGGTTCCTGAACATCCAAACATAGGAAGACATATAAATGACTCTACAAAAAAGGTGCCAGGCTTTGAATTACCATGTCAGCAATGGACAATCCTGAGTAGGATTCATACCTCACATGGCATCTGCCAGGACTTGCTGTATAAATGGGGGCGTAGCATCCTCCCCTCGGTGTGATTGCAGGGTCCCACATCAAACTGTAGATCACACTGTGAACAGCTATAATACTGAGGGCATATACTACTCCAGTATATGATTTTTTTTCATATAAGCAATGCTGCACTTCAATAGTTAGATCACCTAAACATTGGTATTTGGATATAATCTTTTTAACATTTATATTTTATTGTGATTTATTAATCTAGGTGAAATGTTAATATATATTGCAATACTACGTATGATATACCATGTGCTAAATAAATGGATGCCTGCATAACAACCATTTAACATTCAATATTATAATTCTACAGATAGTTATTCCCATTTTGCAAACACAAGTGCAGTACTACTTCCTCCAGCTACCACCTAGTGACTCCACAAGCCAAGCTGGATTTGTGCAGGTGCAAATCTATGTAATCTCTATCAGTCCTCTTTTTCATCCCTGTTCTTACTTCTTTTTGTTCCTACGATCCTTGTCCACAGGTCCTGAGAGTTTGGAAAGGCCCAGGGGGTCTGCAGGTGACATCTCATCAGATGGTGTCCCAGCTGTCAAGAAAGATGGACAATTAAACAGGGAAAAACACATCATGGCCTCCATTAACTGTCTTTAGTTTCAAGAGGGAATTCCTATACAGATACTTCTCTCCATGTGGTGAAAATCACAGACTGGAAATAGCAGAGAAGAATCTTTGGGCCGCATCCATGTTGCTCATTCCAATAAGATCAGTGCAGCCAAAAGTTAAAAGGAGCCGAGGGCAGGGTTCTCAAGCAAGGCAAGAGGGTTTCTCTCCCCCCCCCCCACAATTGTTACAGAGTGTGTTTGGCAAGAGACAGAAAAGCCAAATTGTGAGTAGTCTTTCTGAACTTGATGTGCTCCAGATGTGCTGGATTAAGCTTTGGTCACAGGGATATAGAGATAGAATTACATTTACAGGAAAGGACTGGGGCTTGTTCTGGGAGAAAAAAGATCAATCTGAGTCTGTGGGTGGGGAAAGCATACCAAGTGAGGGGGACTCACGGCCCAACTGCCCCAGCCTCCCTTTCTCTTTCTTGCCGAAGAGACGCCCGATGGAAGATTTGATGCTTTTTTTCTTGGTGGACTTGTGTAGAGAATCCTGACTGCTATTCGTGCCATCTGTCCCCAGACTGTGACAAAGGAAAGAATCAGAGTTAGAAATACTATTTGGATAGCATAAGAAAAAGGACAGCAATAAGTTGTCCGAATATTAAAATTGCCTCCTGGATTGAGTTGGTATAAGATACTAATCTAAGACAAAATAGTTAGGTTAGTGTGCTTGGAGACCCAACTAAGATCTAAACATATAAGGCAGGGGTGTCAAACTGCCGGCCCACGGGCCGGTTTCATCATAACAGAGCTGCGCCCACCCCATTGCTGGCAATGGCAAAAAAGCTCCGATACGTTGCGCAACGTCACGTGACATCACACGTTTGACATGTATGATATAAGGTGACATCATAACCATATTTATTTATTTGGGAATAGTATGGTATATAAACTAAAATCTGCACATAAGTGTCTTGAGTGAACTCAGACCTTAAAGTTCTGCTTTGTCTTTGTACCACACAATCTTTTACTCAAACCTGCACTTTTTAGTCTCTTTTTCTCTAGCAACTAATTCTTTCTTCAAAACAAATCTCTTCCTGAAGCACAATTTCAGCCATACAACAGTGTCGGAAACGGTTGGGTAGAACCTAGTATTAGAACTTAGGGAGGCCTGTAGTAGGTCAGTCAAGGATTTTCAATACCAAACCTTTAAAAAAATAAAAACTAAAACAATCTGTTTTAAAAGCCCCAAATTAGGTAGCTTAAACCAAGAAAAATAAATACATAGTAATTCAAGTATGAATGCATGTTCATTCATTCCTTCATTCATTTAATGTATAGTTTTTATAGGTTCAATTCAAAGGTTCTGTGCAGAATTCAGTGGAATTTAAGTAGGCAGTGGAAAAACCAGAAATAGATTTTCATGTGGAATGTTGCCTGCCTGCCTGCCTGCCTACTTTGTGAGGAGCCTGCTTGTTTTGCCTGTTTTGTGAGGAGAGCTTTTCCTGGGTCTCCCTGAGTCTAGGATCTGTCACAGAGCACTGCTGATCAAGATGCCTGGAAGAACTAAGAATCAAACTGGCAGTAAACTGTGATTTACCAAGCCAACAAGCCCTATCCATAAGATGTCAGGAGGAATAAAGCTGCTTGAAAACAGCTGAGCAGCAGCGGCAGCAACAATGATCGACTAGGTGCCAATGGAATAGGGGAACAACTGTCTGTCTGTCCTGGGGTTTGAGACCCCTGACGAGACACTAGGAAATGCCAAGAAACATCGGAGCCACTGGGAATATCTGAGTGGTGGTGGGGGCAATCAGCTGGGTGGCAGCATAGCAGGGAAACAACTTGACAGTCTGAAGCCCAAGATCAGCCTGGGGAACAAACTGAATTACTGACCAGCCAGAGAAAGATCTAGATAACTGTCTGACCCCTGGAAGAATTAATCAGACAGATGAGCAGCAGCTAGGGAGTTGAGTGACTTGGCATAGCTAAGCAAGGAGCAAAGCTGATGGTGGATGGCCTGCAGATCAGCTGAGTAGCCTGCTGAAGAAGAGGTGAGGGTCAGCTTAAAGAGCAGTAAAGCGGTCAGCCTGAAAAACAGCTAAGAGGCTGGTTCCAAGGGCAACTGGGGCCCAAGGGACAGTGAGGCCAGGAGCCCAAGGAACAATCAAGCAGCCAGACACATGGTAGGGAACTCACCTTCATTTTGGTTGAACGTTGCAATTCTAATAAAGCAACAGTTTTGAGCCTAGAAGTTGGAATTTGACACTTTGTTCTAATATAATTAAGCCCAACTAGGTACAATTATAATAAATCCATCTGTCCAGGTTGCGGAACTCAGCTGTGCGCCTTTTTGAGGCAGGATACCTGACTATCTGGCCTGTTCATTCCTTTCTGGCACATCCTTAAAACATAAAATGTCAGCCCCTGCACTTCATGCTCTACCTCATTTCTCACATTCCTCCCCGCAAGACCCACTAGGGTTTTGCAATTACCTGGTTCTCAGGTCCCTGCCATCTTCCAGTGCTCCAGCCTGTAGAGCTAATGCTTGAGTCATACGCTCAAGACGCATTGTACGGGGGGTTGCGGGTGTTGGGGGCTCACATAACGCTAAGGCCTTCTCCTCAGAGCTTCGCATCTCTTCCTTGGCAACATGGTTCTGCCGGGAGGAGAAAATGGTACAAAAAACAATCCATTTGTCACTGTTGTCAGGTGGGGAGGAAGATGCTGCTCTCTGGGAGCGTCTCAAGTTGCACAGGAATGAAGGTCACAAACTCATCAGGGATCTAATTGTGCAATATAGTATCTCATTTTTAAATCTCCTTGTAAATTGTGGCAACACTGCAGATGATTTTGATTCCTTGTTTAACAATCTCAACAAGAATTTGACAGTATTGCTCTAAAATTGGCTACTGCTGAAGTTTATGAGAAAATCAGGATTTGCAGCCAGAAGACCTAAAAATTAATTCTGTAATTAGATCATTTTATAGACTGAGCATGTATTGAGGGTACATCTTGTACAAAACCCTTACTAATTTAAGAAGCATAAATTTAGCCAACCCTGGACTACATTCGATCTAAAAGTAATTTAGTTCAACTAACTATTCATAAATTAGATTCTTTTATACACCTCTCTTTGATGTCCTTCAGATTATTGCAACATGATAATAAGCTCTAAGCACACATGCACAACAAGTAATTAAACAATTAAAGAAAGATTTTGTTTTCAACAAGTGACATTTGCCCACAAAAAGAGAAAGCTGAGCAAAGCAAGCCAAGGGCCTATCTAACCTCTACTGTTTCTAATAATGGCCACTTTAGAGGTCAGATAAACTTTTTTTAATTGCCTTCAAATCCAGTATTTGGAACCTTGAAAACTGGGATTTATTCCCTAACACTTATAGCTAAATTATAAGATGGGGAAAGATCTCTGTACTCTTGAAGAACTGGGACTGCACTGCACAATCCCAAGTGGACAACCTGTGACCTGGAGACATGGAGCCCTTGAAAAACAAAATATGTGCATTCTGGAAGTAGATAGAGTCCTGGCCAGTCTTCTACTGGATAGTTGGTGAACAAGGTCAAGGAGCCACCAGAAGTAAACTGGCATTTTCTTTTATTATTGATAAATATATTGGCTCCATCAGAAGATAATCAACCAACTGCTGGGGAATAGATCACTACATTCTTGCTCCTACATATCTGCAGTAGGTTGGGAAGAGGAAGAGGGATGTGAAGTGGGTAAAATATTTGATATGTGAGCAAAAGAAAGGATGTGCATGTACATGTACATGCATTATGAGCCCCTTCTCCCTTGTTCTCCACAACAAGAACCCTGTGAGATTGAGAAACAATGACTTGGGACTCCATACCTGAAAATGGAACCTGAGTTTTTATAGTCCTAGTTGAACATCCTAACCCAATAAAGTACACCCTTTGGTGATTAACATCAATGCTTCTGCAATGAAACAACTGTTTAGAATGCAGCTACATGCAGTCTCCTGCCCAGACGAATTTACAATGTACCATTTTTTCTCCATCACGAGCAGGACTGTGGGGTGCCAAGCGAGGTGTAGAATGGCCACTGCTGGGGGGAGAAGGGCTGGCAAGAGTTGAACTGGTGACAGAGGGAGGAATGGAAGTGCCTGAACGGTAGCGCCCCAAGGATCCATCCAGACTGGCACTGGTTACTCGGCTCTCAATCTCCTCTGCTCGCTGTTCGGTAGATTCTTTCTCTTCTTGGATCAGTCTTATATAGCCAGCAAAGAAAAAATATGATAAGTTGTAGATGATCAGGGTAATGTGTTTTACCTTCTTTTCTATAAATTACACTTGCAGTATAATCTACAAGCAATGTGTGAAATTAAATGGAAGTATTGTGCTTCATTTAGACAATGAATGTATTCCATAATTCACTGGTTATTTGCCTTTGTGATGTAGAGCAATATATAAAATAATTGTAAATAATAATAAGACATCTTAAAATTGCTCAAGTTGAGAAACAATTCTGTATCCTATATATGTAAGGGATATTGCTTTTGATATTCCTCTAGCACCATCAATAAAGAGACCCTTTCTTTGGATGCAATGTAAGGTGCTGGCTATCATATCACCTAAGGAAAATAGAACATTTAAAAGGAAAAAAATGGTCTGTTCAGGGACTAAATCAGAACTCTCTTGACATGGTTCTCATATAAAGATTTTCTACGCTTGGGGCATGTGCTGAAAACACAGGGCATTGTACTTAGGGAAAGCCATAAAATTATTAAATAGTTTCAAGAGAAAACGTAAGGCACAAAGAAATCTGGGTCAAGCAAGGAGTAGAGAGCTATAATTCAGGAACAGGTATCTGCTCTATGTCTGGCTAGGACAACTCACTTGATCTCTTTGTTAATGGCTTCCAGCTGCTCTTGTAGCATGATGGCCAAGGTCTGTACATCAGCCTGTCCGCTGGGAGACAGCAGATCAGCTGAGCTGAAGAGAGGATCACGTTCATCCTCATCCGAACCATCAAGCCCACCCTCAAAGGAGCCTCCAGCTGCTTGCTGAGCCCTCTCCCACTCCTGAATTGGGAAAAAAACACCTGTCAAGAAAGAAAAAAAAGATAGTAAGGGAAAGTCTAATCCACTGGTGGCGAACCTCTAGCACATGTGCCAGAGGTGGCATTCAGAGCCCTCTCTGTGGGCACGCGCACTTTTGCCCCAGATAGAGGGACGCAGGGCCGGGCTGCTCTCCTTCCCCTCTCTATGCATGTGGAGTCCAGGAACAGCTGCGAGCCGGGCAGGGAGAGGGGAACCTATAAAAGGAGCAGGTTTTATCGGGAGAGTGAGTGAGTGGCCTTTTGAAGCGACTTGTGGTGAGTTTCAAATCATTTAACAACCGGTTCTCTGCCTTGCCTTCCCTCCGTCTTGATTGGGGTGAGCTGCTCAGGGGGGTTGGCTGGGATGGGGGCAGGAGCTCCCAGTTGTGGAATTGCTGGAGGTCCCAGCTAGGGAGACAGGAGGGTATGGTTCGGGGTGGTTGCAGGAGTCTCGGACTGGGGTGGGTGCAGGAGGGTGGGGGGGTTATCAGGTCCCGGCTGGGGGAAGGCTAGGGGATCTGGCTAGGGGGGCATGAAGGCCGGGACACCTTCGCGGAGGAAAGTCATCCCCCCTTGCCAGCTGAGCCTCTCATCCACACTGCAGTCACGTAGGATTGCATAGGAGGGGCACCGGGCAGGGAGTTGGGGGGCAGCCAGCAAGGGGAAATCAGAGCCGCCACCATTTCCCTTCCACAGTGCAGCCCCATTGGCGTGGGTGGAAATGGCCCCGGGACAGCCGGAAGGGAGCCTTCACCCGGTATGGGCCCTGTCCACACAGCAGCTCTGATGGGGGCGGCGGTTGCTGCTGCTCCTGCTGCTCCAAGCCCCTCGACCAGCCAACCATGCAGGGAAGCAGGAGGAAGAGGAGAGGCCTCCAGGTGTCTGGAGCCACCTCAGCTGCTCGCTGGCTGCAGCTGGCCCCACCTCAGCAGCCCGATGAGGCAGCAGATCTTGCACACTGGCTGCCCAGCCTCGTGGGGCAGCGGCACTTGGGCAGGAAGCGGCTGTAGTGATCCCTGCATCGCCATGCCCGTCTGGCAGTGAAACTGTGTTGCCCATCCTTGGGCTAGTGGGGGCAGCGGCAGGGGAAGGCAAGCTGTGGCATACACCCACCCCTTGCCGCAGCCACTCCACATCGTCCCACACACATGTCCCGGAGGCACATGCGGGACGATGTGGGGCGGCAGCAGTGAAGGGTGGGCACACACCAGATCCCACCTTCCTCCGCTGCCGCTGCCCCACCAGCACAAGGATGGGTGGCACAGCTTTGCTTCTGGATCTGCTGCCTGACACCATCGGCCCCCGCACACAAAGGCCAGCGAGCGCATGGGGGCTAACAGTGTCTGTCAGTAGCCACAGCCTACTGGCTGTCCTGCATCATGGCGAACTGGCCATGGAGCCCCATCGGCATGGGCGGAGATGGCCCCGGGACAGCCGGAAGGAAGCCCTTGTCTGGCCTGGGCCCCATCCACTCGATGGCTCTGACAGGGGCAGTTGCTGCTGCTCCGACCGGCCAACCATGCAGGGAAGCTGGAGGAGGTGGAGGGGAGCCGGTGTGCGAGATCTGTTGCCTCATCAAGCTGCTGAGGCAGGCCGGCTGCAGCCAGCGAGCAGCTGAGATGGCTCCAGACCCCAAGCTGCTCCTCCACCTCTTCCTGCTTCCCTGCATGGTTGGCCGGTCGGAGCAGCAGCAGTAGCAACCCCCATCAGAGTCATCGAGTGGACGGGGCCCAGGCCGGGCAAGGGCTTCCTTCTGGCCATCCTGAGGCCATCTCCGCCCACGCCAATGGAGCTCCGTGGCCAGTTCGCCATGATGCAGGACAGTTGGCAAGCTGTGGCTGCTGACAAACACTGTCAGCCCCCATGCGCTCGCTGGCCTGTGTGTGCGGGAGCCGATTGTGTCAGGCAGCAGCTGCCCCAGCCCCTCCCTCGCTTTGCCCTGTAGCAATTGGTACCCCCGCCCTGCCTCACCTCACCTCACCCCACCCCACAGGACGAGCCTCCTGCCCACCTCCCTACCCACCAGAGACGCCCTGGATCGCCCCCAACCCTGCCCTGCCTCCACAGGCATCCCTTCCCATGAGCAACATCAAGGTGGCCACGCCCACCCCGGCCACACCCACCCAGTCTGCCGTGATCACCGCAGCCACACCTACTCAGTGGGCCACGCCCACCCAGCACCCAGTGATAAATAAGTGGGTTTTGGGTTGCAGTTTGGGCACTCGATCTCTAAAAGGTTCGCCATCACTGGTCTAATCCCACCTTTCTTGGTTAGTTAATAGAAAGCAGGAATCACAAAAGAATATCCACAAGATCCAGGATGCTCATTGAATCTTAAAATGGCACTGAAGTCTCCCATCCCAAAACTGAAAACCACACTTCATGAGATTACAATTGTACAATTCCACTCTAAACTGCTTTTAGAGCATGATCTTGAACCATGACTTGCTTCATGTTATTCCATCTTGTGTACTGCAGGAATACAGAGGAATGATTTTGATCTTACTTATTACACATTTTCATGGACTTGAAAAATGCTATCATAGTCCTGCATGCCATCTTCTCTCATTCCCTTATTTCTCTATAAAGTTCTCTGAATCTTTCTTAAAATTTGGTGACCAGAACCTCATGCAGTATTTGAGATTGGATTTGACTGATACAGATTGTGATAGGACTATTGGTGCCTCTGATTTAAAATGTAAACTCTATTAATGCACCTAAAATTGCAATTAATTTTTTTTTGGCAGTTGTGTCACACTGCTGACTCACATTCAACTTGTGATCACTTATAACTCTAAGAAAGTCTTCATTTGTACATTTCATTCCTATTTCTATCTCCTGTGTATTTAGTTGCTTTTTCCCAAAGGGCAGAACTTTGCATTTGTCTCTCCTCTCCTCTCCTCTTTCCCTTTCTCCCAGTGGTGGGATTCAAATATGTGAACAACCAGTTCTCTGGGTGGATGCTGCTTACAGAAGTCCATTCTGGGCCTGGGCAACAAAAAATTAACCACTGGTTCTGCCGAAGTGGTGCAAACCTGTGCAAACCGACTGAATCCCACCACTACTCCCTCTCCTCCTCTCTCTCCCCGCCTCTATTTTTTATTTTATTTTTCAATCCACCTTTTTCACATACAAAGAAAATTGTGAATGCAGCTTCTGTTTTCTAATCTATACCCTATTTTACCCCCTTTTGTATCATCTGCTAATTACGATGCATGATTCCAGTATAAAGCTTATGAAATTCACATGAGCTTAGACATTTTGGAAAAAAATCTCAAAAGGACAGGTATCTGATGCTTGAAAAGATTGACAATTCCTACTATATAGATATGAAAAATACCAGTAAGGGCCACCAAGCTTCAGTAGCTAGCAACATGCCCATAAGAGACATGATTACCCTCTTCCCAATTGCCAGTATTTTTTGCTACCCATTCTTCTGAAGTGACATCAGAAGATACTTACCAGGTATTTGTCCAGTGGCAGATGGAGTACAAGGAAAAAAGAAAGAGAAACAAAACAACAATGAGTACAACATGGAAAATAGAAAGCAAAAGATTACAATTATTGCTATGCTCTATGCACACTATCCTGTAAAAGCAACAGCTACATAATTAGACTTGGTACTATCTTCTCTAGCCGTCTTACCCATTCAATGAAGTCAATATCATTTCCTCTGGAATCTATGTCTACTTATAAATAACGCCTATCACTGAACCATGGAAAGCTCAGTAATTCCATAGCATTCTTTCTTAATTTCCCTGTTTTACCAGCTTTAATGATTCCTTTTTCAGTTTAGTATATTTCCCTAACATCATCAGTGCCCCATAAATCAGTTGTATTGGCAATGGTATTCTCTACTTAGATTAGCAACATGAAACCCCAAATCAATATCCTATACATATATGAAGGGTTTGACTTTCTACAGGAAAATATAAAATGTTTGTATAATTATGGGTTATGAGAAATTGGATACCCATATATATTTCAATTTAATTACACTCCATATGGAAAAAAATAATTCCAGAGTATGATATGCAACACAACAATACAGCTAATATCCCCAAATGTGCAATAGACTGTCTGATTGATTCCTAGCTGGAAAGAGCATGTGGGAACCCCCAAATACATTTTTACCTCCATGATGGAACAAAAGCTATATTCAATGTTCCAAAAGTATAAAGAATCCTTATGGGTCTAAAATGCAGAAAAGATATGCAGATTCCTGAGATGCCTGCAATAAGAAGCCTTTCATATTCTTCATTCAGCATCTTCCCATATTCTATTGCAGTGAGCGTTCTTGATCTAAACATTAGTTGTACAAATCTCAATGAAATCAATGAGAAATTAATTATCTCTCAACTCCCATTGATTTCACTGGGTATTAAATGCAACTGACAAACAAAGATGAGAAAGGAAGGTTGAGGCAGATTTAATTTCCAGCCTTGCTGACCCATTGCTTTCATTATTCCAATGCTTTCTGCTTGGGGGTTATAGAGGTTTTATTGCAAAATATCTAAAGCACACTTGTTGGGGATATCTGTTTTAGAGTTATGAACTGGCAGGAGGCAATGGGGAGTGTTTGCTAAAAAAGTTGGATTGCTAAGAATTCAGAATGATTGTGGCCAAGAATTCTAGGGAAGAGAGTTGTTGAAATATTCTAGAAGGAACTGCAATAAAAGATGTTTTCTGACATATGGGTTCTGCTGCAGTATGAACCACAATTGTCAGCTGTGGTTTTCCAGATCAACAGCAAGGTGATGATCTGGTGAATCTTCTAGAACCTTAAATGTTTCATTTGCAGCTTATGTATTTTCAGGGATGGCACAGAAATATTCCTTGCAAAGCACCTTTAGGTTACAGGCCAAATAATATGCCTCTCCTCAGTCCCCACTTTGAATGGATAATGAATATACCATGGTATAATAATAATAATAATAATAATAATAATAATAATAATAATAATAATAATAATAATAATAATAATAATAATAATAATAATAATAATTGCATATAAAGTCAAAATTAAGAAGATAGCAACAGACAGTAAGTGCCGCCTATGCAAAGAAGCTGAAGAAACAGTGGACCACCTGGTAAGCTGCTGCAAGAAGATTGCACAGACTGACTACAAGCAGCGGCATGACAAAGTAGCAACAATGGTGCATTGGAAGATCTGCAAGAAATATCATTTGCCTGTAAGCAAGAACTGGTGGGATCATAAAATAGAGAAAGTCNACAAAAAAGTCTGGATAATGGACGTGGCAGTGCCTGGAGACAGCAGAATAGACGAGAAAGAACTGGAGAAGATAACAAAATACAAAGACCTACAAATAGAAATAGAAAGACTGTGGCAAAAGCAAGCAAGGGTAGTACCAATAGTAATAGGCGCCTTGGGTGCAATCCCAAAACAACTGGAGCACCACTTGAACACCATTGGCATTGACAAATTTGTCATTAGTCAATTGCAAAAAGCGGCCTTACTAGGAACTGCTTCCATCTTGCGACAATATCTGTAATAACATCAAACATCCACATCTGCCTATCCCAGGTCCTTGGGAAGGACTCGATAGGTAGACAAAATGCCAAATCCAGTCTGAACATCTGGCTGACTGTGCAATGATTCATAGTAATAATAATAATAATAATAATAATAATAATAATAATAATAATAATAATAATAATAATAATAATAAAGTTGGAAGGGACCTTGGAAGTCATCTAGTCCAACCCCCTGCTCAGGCAGGAAACCCTATGGCATTTCAGACAAATGGTTGTCTAGTCTCTTCTTAAAAACTTCCAGTATTGGAGCATTCACCGCTTCTGGAGGTAGTTGTTCCATTGATTAATTGTTCTAACTGTCAGGAAGTTTCTCCTTAGTTCTAGGTTGCTTCTCTCCTTGATTAGTTTCCATCTGGTACTTCTTGTCCTGCCTTCAGGTGCTTTGGAGAATAGCTTGACTCCCTCTTCTTTGTGGCAGCCCCTGAGATATTGGAACACTGCTCTCATGTCCCCCCTCGTCCTTCTCTTCATTAAACTAGACATACCCAATTCCAGCAACCGTTCCTTATATGGTTTAGCTTCCAGTCCCCTAATCATCTTTGTTGCTCTTCTCTGTTTTCTTTCTAGAGTCTCAACATCTTTTTTACATCGTGGTGACCAAAACTGGATGCAGTATTTCAAGTGTGGCCTTACCAAGGCATTGTAAAATGGTATTAACACTTCATGTGATATTGATTCTATCCCTCTGTTAATGCAGCCTAGCACTTTGTTGGCTTTTTTGGCAGCTGCAGCACACTGCTGGCTCATATTTAAGTGATTGTCCACTAGGACTCCGAAATCCCTCTCACAGTTACTAATATTGAGCAAGGTACCCTTTATATTATACCTGTACATTTGGTTTTTCTTGCCTAAATGTAGAACCTTACTTTTTTCACCACTGAATTTCATTTTGTTAAAGAGCGCCCAGTGTTCAAGTCTGTCCAGATCCTCCTGTATCCTAAGCCTGTCTTCTGGAGTGTTGGCTATTCCTGCCAGCTTGGTGTCGTCTGCAAATATGATGAGTTCCCCATCTATCCTCTATCCAAATCATTGATGAAGGTGTTGAAGAGCACTGTTCCTAGAACAGAGCCCTGGGGCACCCCACTACACACTTCCCTCCATGTAGATGCAGTTCCATTGAGGACCACTCGCTGAGTATGGCCAGTCAGCCAGCTATGAATCCACCTGGTGGTAATGCTGTCTAACCCACATTTTTCTATCTTATCAAGTAGTAGGTTGTGGTCTACTTTATCAAATGCCTTACTGAAGTCCAAGTAAATTATATCCACAGCATTCCTCTGGTCCACTAATTTTGTCACGTGGTCAAAGAACGCAGTAAGGTTTGTCTGGCATGATCTGTTTTTGACAAACCCATGTTGGTTTTTAGTAATGACTTTGTTTGCCTCTCGGTGTTTGCTGATTCGTTGTTTATCTTTTCCAGAATCTTCCCAGGTATTGAGGTCAGGCTGATAGGTTTATAATTTCCTGGATCCATATTTTTTCCTTTTTTGAAGATGGGAACTACATCAGCTCTTTTCCAGTCCTCCGGTAGTTCCCCAGTGCTCCAGAATCTTTGAAAAATATAGTTCAGTGGTTCTGAGGTCCCATCTGCCCGTCCCTTGAGAACCTTGGGGTGTAATCCATCTGGTCCTAGTGATTTGAATTCATCTAGGCTGGACAGGTGCTCACTTACTATTTCCATGCCTATCTTAACTTGTGTTTCTATTCTGTTTTTTATGGCATTATTTTTGATAGGTTGGGCTGTTTTTTCCCTTTGGGTAAAGACACTGCAAAAAAATGAGATAAATAGTTCTGCTATCTCCCTGTTGCTTGTCACCTTCTTGCCACTTTCCCCCACTAATGGACCAATCATTTCCTTCACTTTTTTTCTTGTTTTTTACATGTTGAAAGAAGCTTTTTTTTTGTTATTTTTGACTTTGATCGCAAGCCTTAGTTCATTTTGAGCCTTAGCTTTCCTCACTTCATCTTTGCAGGCTCGGGCTATTTGCTGATATTCTGCCTTAGTTATGTGCCCCTCTTTCCACTGTTGCTTCAACACCTTCTATCATTTCATCTCTCTTAGTGAGAATTAGATCCAATATGGCTAATCCCCTAGTTCTCTTCTCTACTTTTTGGGAGACAAAGGTGTCTGCTAGGTTTGTCAGGAATCTGTTTGATCTTCCACTTGGTGCAGAGTTTGTCTCCCAGTTGATGTCAGGGTAATTAAAGTCCCCCATTACTATTGTGATGTGCTTCCTGCATACCTTAGTTAGCTGTCTAGTAAACAGTTCATCTATTACCTCTGTTTGGTTGGGTGTCCTATAGTATACACCTATGGCAATGTCATTCCCCCCCCTTTATATTGACCCAAATACATTCAAGACAGTTTTCATCATTGTTGTGCTCTATTCTGTAGAGATGTAGTTATTTCTTATATAGAGAGCAACTCCACCTCTTTTATTTGGTCTGTTTCTTTTAAATAATTTAAATCCCTCTAGCTGTGTGTTCCATTTGTGGGTTTCATTCCACCATGTTTCTGTAATGGCAACAATATCATATCTGTCCTCATTAACCTGAATTTCTAGTTCACTCTGTTTACTGTTCATACTCTGTGCATTGGTGTATAGACATTTATGACTGACCCTGTGTTTACTTTCTACATAACCTGTGTGGTGCCTGAGTTCCCCTATTTTCTTACCACCTGTTTGGTTAGTGCACTTTGTGTGGCACTCCCTATTAAAAGCTTGATTTTACTTGACAGCAAGGTTGATATTCTTGTCCACACACACATCTATGTTACATGCACTGATAGCCCTATAATTTTTAGATTGCCGGGGACAGGGATGTTCTGTATCAATTAACTCACTGTCCCTGTTGTTTAGTTTAAATAGTCCTCCAGAAAATCTGTGAATTTATTGCCGAGTAACTCAGTCCCTTTCTTTGATGGATGCAAACCATCTCTTTTGTACATTTTTTCATTGGACCAGCTACAGACATCATGACTAATATAACCAAAGCCTTTCCCTTTACACCACTCCTTTAGCCACATATTGAATTCTGCTATAAGCTGGCCTTTTCCATTTTGCTCCTTATACACTGGTAAAACCTCTGAAAAAGTTAGCCTACAGCCTATTTTGCTAAGTTCCTGCCCCAAGCTCTGGAAATCATTCTGCACAGAGAGTGCACCTTTTTGGGACAGATCGTTAGTGCCAAGATGTACAATAGCCTCCACATCACAGTCCTTGCTGGCATTCTTGACTATTTTAAAAATACGCTTCTTGTCCTTACTCGCAGTAGCACCTAGAAGACACCTGACCTATTTGAAACCTCTGTGTCCTTTCCTAAATTTACATCCCTTATAACTGAATCACCATCCAGAAGGTGGCTTCTCTTTTTGAATGCCTTTCTCCTCTTGCATGACTGATGTATAATACCTGATTCGCACTTCTCCCTGTCGAAAACAAGTTCTTCATCTTGGACCACGATCACCTGCTTATTTGAGTTATCATCACAAATACCTTTGCCTGTCTCCTTAATGTCCCTATTAAGGTCAGCAAGGGCACTGTATCTGTTGTGCAGGGACACAGCAAAAGCTTTGTGTTTGTGGTTCACAGCTCTCACCCTGCCAGATCCCACGGTTGTCCACACTGCCCTTCTCCTGCAGGATCTTTGTGGTAGAGGGGGCTGATAGTGCGGAGGCTCAATACAGTAGAAGGGCTGAACTGGACACTTAATTTCTGCCTGAAGAGCACAGATTACAGACCCTAGATAAACAATCTGTCCCTGTAGACTAGTGATTTGTTTACAGATAGGACAGTTTCCAAGTTTGAAAAGAGTACTGTGAAAGACAGCTGCAAGGCAAGTGTTGCACTGAACTAAGTCAGACATTCTGAGATACAAGGAATCTCAGACGCACTTGCCCTGAATGTACCGCTGCTCTTTTTGATTTTTAATTATATGATTCACGCGCCGTTAGGTGCGTGGGCCACTATTTTCCTCCACCCTCCTCCTTTTTAACTCACAGATTGTAGCTCTTCCCAGCAAGCTCTGGGCAGTTTAAATGCAATGGAGGTCCAATCTGCAGGGCCTCAGCTACTTTCCTCCTCCATCCTCTTCCTTTTTAACCCACAGATTGTAGCCTTACAAGTCTTACATAAGACAATTACTTCATTAATTAGAAGCTTTGATATGAGATGTAATAAGCCTAATTTCTACTTGCTTCAGTGTACAGAATAGCTAACATTCATACTCAGACAAATCATGGGATAAAGCTTATTTGAGAGTAGAAATAAGCTTTAGTGAAAACTTTAATAACAAGGATCCAGGAATGTAAAGTAACAAAATAATACATACTATTATGTATTAGCAAATCTCTAAATATAGGTACTCTTCGACTTATAACAGTTCATTTAGTAACCATTCGAAGTTGCAATAGCACTGAAAAAAGTGACTAATGACCATTTTTCTCATGGTCATGTGATCAAAATTCAGATGCTTGGCAACTGACTCATATTTATGATGGTTGCAGTGTCCTGGATCATGTGATCACCTTTTGTGACCTTCTGACAAGCAAAATCAATGGGGAAGCTAGATTTACTTAACAACCACGTTACTAACCTAACAAATGCAGAGAGAGATTCACTTGAAAACTGTGGAGAAAAAGTAGTAAAATGGGGCAAAATTCACTTAACTGTCTTACTTAGCAACAAAAATTTTGGGCTCAGTTGTAGTCATAAGTTGAGGACTACCATATTAAGTTAACCAGATAAGTTGGAACAAGTAGTCTCAAATTTTCTGGCAAACGCAGTGGCTGGAAATTTACATAAAATAATATCTTCACATTTGGAGGAATTCAGGTTAGGGAAAGCTGTTTTGACCAAGCATCTAACATCTCACTAATACCATTTCAAAACTCCCCAATGACCCCCTTCATTTTGGTTTGGTTTTTTTTTTTTCATAAACTTATCAATCAATCCATACCTTGGTAGCCTCATCCTTGACAGTCCAGTGACCCTTCTTTGAACGTCTTGCCACACCACCACTGCTGTAATGGTCCACGTGGGCCCCTACCGGCAGCATGGGTGCTTGGAAGTAACGCAATTCCAGCACGCTACCTGGCAGAGACCTCCGTGGAACAGGGAAAAAGAACTGTAAGCAAGAATAATTGGACAGAAAGAAGAAAAGATCTATTCCATTCAAGTTTAAGAGCTCCCCTTTTAACCAAAACATCAGTCCTTTTTCTATGCATGGTCCCATCAAGAAAGAATCATGGCATAAAAGATCATCAAAATATGGGTGTGAGAGGAAGTTTAAAGTATGCCTACAAAAGGCATGTTCTGCATATAGAACACCTTTCCTACCTTTAACTAAAAATAATAATAAAATAATTGCCTAGATTTCAAACACTGAAGATTAGTTTAGAATAGAGTGGGAATTAGTGGTTCAACATGTTGTGGGAACCCAGCAATTACCTAACAGGGTTTGAGAACTTGGATATTGAAAATGAGCACTACTTGGTTTCTGAAAGCATGAAGTCTCCCTACCGAGAATAGGTAGAAACTGGGCGTCCACGTAATTGGTCTATTTCCATTTGCATCCTCTCAATCTCAGCCAATAGCTGCTCCTGCAGGACATAATCAAAGGAGGGGATCAGTTCTGAAAGCAACCTAGCTGACCTTCCATCATACTCTTTAAATGATTTCATAAACTTTCCTCATTCTTATCCTTAACCCAACCCCATACTTTCTCAAATTCAACATGTTTCTCTCCAGTTCTGGACTTAAGAGATTCCCAGCACATGTATACATAAAGCTCAATTCTCAGTTGCCATTTGCCTCACCTTGTTTGCTAGTAGCTCATCCTGTACTTTCTTCATGTTGGCAATTTCCTCACTTAGAGTATTCTTAAGGGGGATAAAATGAGAGAAGCAGAAAAATGTAATCAGAGTAAACACATAATAAATTTCTGACATGGAATGTAATATACCTTCCTCTCTCCAGATGCTATATCTTTCCTTTATTCATCAACAGAGAATCAACTTGTATTAGAGCAGACTATGAAATGAAGGATAATTTCAGATTTTTTTTCTATTTGAGCATTTGCTTTATGACCATATCTGCTTCTTCTTCTGTCACAAACACCCACCCACCAATCAAATCCCACCTATGATTAAGATTCTCAACTGACAGTCAGAAGTCTAAGGAGTCTCAGTTGCTGGCTTTCAAAACATCAGACCTCTGGGGCTTCTTTTATTCAAGAACTTGGATGGTCAGTTTCTTTAACAACTAGAATAATGGCTATCATCTTTATGATTAAACAAAACAAAAACCATCCACAATGGCCACTATGAGATTTTGTTTTGTTTTTTTGCAGCAGTTACTATGCTTTTACCCATAATACCTAAGATCCAAAACATCCAGTACATTTTATTTTAGAAAAATAAAGCTTACTATTTTATTTTTCAAGGTATGATATTCCTGAATTCTATCAGTTCCTCCAGTTGGATTCTCACTCAGCTGATCTACAGATACATGACAGCTGATTCCCACACCACAAACCTAATTCATGCCTACAGAAACATGTACCTTTTCCTCCAGTGCCCCCATTCTTTCTTTCAAATGCAATTGGAGACGTTCATTGGATTCAGATAGCAGCTTATCTACTGTTTCTGAGAGGCGCTTGTTATGTTCATCATTCATTTTCTCCCTTTGGCGTGCCTATTTTGCCAAGAGAGAGAACAAAAGTAAAAGGATTATCTGTAGGTCATTCCTCCATTCTACTATCTTACCTTCTTGTCTGTAATCAATGATTCCAGTTTCATCACACCTAGGATTTCTCTTTTCCATATACATTTCAGTTAGTGTATTTTTAATACTTTCCATGCACATGAAATAGGAGATCAGAAGCTGTCTTGTGCAAGAAAGACCAGTGGTCCATCTAGCATATTACTGTCAATACTGACTGAGAACAATTCTCCAGGATTTGTAGTAATCTCCATCATTTTCTGGCAGACATAAGATCAAATTGGAATATTTTTCATGCATGGCATTTGCATGTGCATAGAACTATAGCTTATTAGCAATGGTCTGGCACTTCCAGTACCCATCTAATTTTGCACTAGTTTTTCACTCATGCCCTCACCCTCTGGAGCTCCTGATTCTTCTCTTCCAATTGGGCTTCAAGTTGACGCAAACGCTCTTCAAAATTGCCATGCCTCTCCTCTGCCTAGATAAAGAAGTGAATAAGAGAATTAAGTCATATTTTGTTTCTCTTAGAACTCAAAATCTCCCTGTTTCTCCAATTTCTCCTTGTCCTCCAACACCAGCAATCAGTATTCCATTGCCCATTCCCTCCCTCCATTCCATTTCCTTCTTGTTCTGCACAGTACCTTGTTAAGGGCAGCTACTCGCTGAGCCAACTGGGCCTCTATCTCAGGTAAAGTCTCAGCCTTCTGAAGAGTCTGCTGAAGTTTCTGCTTGGCATCTTCCAGCCAGTCTTGTAGCTGCCTGTTTTTTTCTTCACTCTATACAGATATATAACTACTTTTAAGGGATTGTCAAGAAACAAAACACTACAAGATGAGCCATCATATAAATAATTGAGTATTACCCACTATCAGTATGCTTGTAAAAGTGGAGTGGGGGTGGGATGTGTGTGGAATATGGGAAACTACCAAATTATCTGCAGGTTATGCAGAATGTGAACATTAAGGTCAACCAGACATTGGCAGGAAAACACTGGAGCCAATGTAAGAAATAGAGTGACGAAAAGGCAAAAGTAGGAACTCACTTGTCTGTAGAGAGATTCCTTACTGGCCAACTCATTCTCCAGTTTGTCATTGACATCATGAAGGGATGTTGCCTCTCGCTGAGCACTTAGGTAGCGTTTTTCTAATGTGGTAATTCGTTCCTCCATGTCTTCTCGCTGAGCTAATGCCTATTACCCATACCACATAAGAGAAGGAAAGGATTATAAATGGTAGGAGATAGATAGATACTGTCTCCAATTCTCTGAAAACATAAAAAACCTCTGCCCAGATTCTCCACTTACTAGTTATGAGTGAAATTAACATTTTTGAGGTCTTACAAATTCTTTTCAGTTAATTTGCCTATTACATGCAAAAGCTGTACATTTCATGACATGAAGCCATTTAGTATGGAGGTAGTCCTCAATTTATGACCACAATTGTGATAAGAATTTTCATTGCTAAGCAAGGTTGTGGTTAAGTGAATTGTGCTCAATTTTATGACCTTTTTGCCAGAGTTGTTAAGTAAATCACTGCAGTTCTTAAGTGACTCATGCAATCATTAGTTAAATCTGTCCATCTCATGATCATTTTTACTATGTTTTCTCTGCTTTTTCTAAAACTCTACAAGATTCCATCTATATACTACTAAACCTCTTGTGTCTGTAACTATTAACTAGATCAGGGGTCCACAACCTGCAGTCCGTGGACCAGAACTGGGCCGCAGCATGCCAGCAATCGGTCCACACAAACAAGCAAAGCCCCATCCGTGGGATTCAGGCAGCACACAAAACTACGCACACTCCGATCTGCAGAAAAACGTCTCTCCATGGAACCGGTTTCTGGTGCCCAAAAGGTTGGGGACCTCTGAACTAGATGAAAAGGTCCATCACGGGGCAAACCTTTTTCAATCAAAGTACTTAAAATGGACTAACATGAAATGCATCGAAGATCCAGAACCTATGGCTTCATGCTATTAAAATTTGGCAAATTTTATAAAATGTTTTATGACATAACAATTATCATAAAGTATTTTGTGACATAATCCAAAATGTCATAAAACATTTCATGTAATCTACGGCTAATGTTTGACTGTGCTATACAGTTCAATGTGGGCTATTTCAAGGTGACTATATCTCTGAATTTTAAAGAATTTTTCCAGTGCATTAGAGCTCTGCTATTGTTGAAGGCACTGAAGAAGCTCAGAAATGATGGCCCAATGGGTCATGGGTTGACTTGAATTGGAGTTCATTTTCAGGGAACTTCTGTCCAGTACATGTCCAAAACCTCGGAAGACAAAACCTCTGGTCCTGGTGACCAATCCAGATTGGATCCTGCAACATTATCCTGGAACACATATATTTGGCTTCATTCATGGGTTGTCTAGTATTTTATGTAAGGATGCCATTTAGCTTCATAAATAGCTTTACATTATTGGCCATTACAACACCAATCCCTTCTGAAAAACTCCAGATTACTATATTGGCCTCCTCCATTTTCACAAGCCATTACTGCTATGGGAATCCACTGATTGAATAAGATGTTTTTCTGAAAAACTCTCTCCAAATGATTCCCACCTTCTGAATTTCATAAGCTGAGACATTTGAATATTGATTTATTGCAGACCTGTCTATCCTAGTGCCCTCTTGATAGGTTTAGATTGCAATTCCTAAAGGTCTTTGGTCATGTTAACAGGGAAGAGGCACTTTCAGTATACCCAGAAGAGGTCAAATTAAAGACTTACTTTATCTAGATAAGAGGTAACCTGCCATAAAATAAGATGAAATACCATTCCTTGTCTTTTACCTCCTTGAGATCTCTTTGTAGCTTGGCATTAATCTCTTCAGATTTAATAAGATCTCGTTGGGCTGTGGCTAACTCTTCCTCCAGCTCTGCCATCTGCCGACAAAGCATGGTAAGTCTTTCTTTCAACTGGGATAGTTCTCCTCTCTGGCGCTCCAAAACCTCTTCCAGCTCAGATTCCCGACTTCCACGCCCCAAATCAAGAGTCCCAGATCCATTGGCCTAAAGAATGAAGAAAGTAAAAAGAGATTCATGTAAGTTAATCCTGCTTGATATGAACACTAGGTCTTCATCTTCCCACCACTATTCATGTTCACTGCATAAGTGAGGCCTATACATTAGTTATAACGATCATGTTCTGTATGCAAAACAAAAACAAAAAAAACCAAAAAACAAAAAACCCTAGCTTAAATCAGTGACATTTCTGGGGGAGGGGGAATAGGGGGAATTAAAAAAAATCTCATTTATAGGACTAGATTGGTGTCAGCAGAAGCAACACTGCCACATTATCTACACACAGTCTGACATGCTAAACTCACATCTTATAATCTTCTTTTGATGAAATACACTAAAAAACAAGATGCCTTAAAGCTAAGGGTAATCCCCAAGGACTTTTTGCAATTCCTGGAACCCTAATGATTCACTATTAGTGAAACATGATGTTAGGAGGAAGCTAGGCAGCATAAAGAACAAGAAGAAACTTAAATAGAAAAATGTCTGAGGGAATTAGGAACATTTGAAAAAACAAAATACCTCATAATTGCTATATAAGAAGCTTTCATAACCCAATAAAAATTTCAAATGTCTCCATAGAAGATCATAATGAACATGGCTGCTTGATCTAACCAACATTTTAAAGTACCTCTCTATACTTTAACAGAATAACAGAATTGGAAGGGACCTTAGAGATCTTCTAGTCCAACTCTCTGCTCAGGCAGGAAGCCCCATATTATTTCAGCAGGAAGCACTATACCATTTCACCATCCTTTCTACCACCCTTTTCTGCTTCCCTTCAGATTTGCTTTCCAGGGCCACTTACACATAATTGAGCATCTCCTTCTTTGCTGGAATCATCTAGGCCAGATCGGCGTCGGGCAAGCTGCTCTCGAAGGGAAAGAGACTGCAGAGTGGAAAGAGATAATGTAATTTTTAAAAGTGAGATATGTAGAATTGCATACAATTAATTTTAATGAATAAGAAATAGGATAGCCCTTTCAGCAGCACTGAAGAATCTTTTAGTATGGATAATATATTGCCAAAATTACATAAAATATTATGTCCACGCTGTTTTACTATCATGAATTTTCATCCAGATTCTCTGAGTGCATTCATTCATAGGACTATGTCAAGATTTTATGCAACTGTGATTTGTTCAACAAGTCAATATGGTCAATTCCCACAAAGTAATAAACTAATGCCTTCTGGCACCCATGGTATAACTATCACTCAGACTTTTTAGTGGTACCATAATCCAATACCCTATGAAATCTTCCTGAAAGTTGCAGTATAACCACTTTGAAATAATACACAGAGATGGTCTACAAGAATATCAAGTTCAATATGTGGTAGAAATCAAAAGCCTCTAAGAGATCAAGCAGGATCAATGAACTTTCCTTTTGTCTTTATTTTGTAAAGGATTATCTACCTATCTATCTCAAAACCGAAGAACTGAACTAAAAAAGGCCAAGACAATTGGTGTCCTCCAAAAATTTCTGCACCTGCAAAAATTCCAATCTCTCAAGCAATTTACTCAAAAAGGCTATTTATGACTGAACAGTTGTTACTTAAAATATGAGTATCCAAAGAAGGTTTCTTCTGGAATGGGCAAATGATTTCCTCCAACAGTCCCACTCTATCACACAAAGATGCATTCATTTGTCCTTCAGTTCTTCCAAATAAGCCAAGATAAGCAATGATCAAGAGCTCATGTAGTAGGCTGAACAATGATACATCTTATCCTTATTCCCAAGTCTCAGATTCAATGTGAATGTTATATTTTCAAGGAAAGACCACGCAACAAAAGCATGACAAAATGTGATCATATTCACCAGATGATGAAGAATAACTCGATGACAAAAGATATCTATAACTCAACATGGTAATATCCAGGCTGCTTCTCTCTTAAGAGATTTATTTTATTTATTTATTATTTAAATTTATATACCGCCCTATCTCCCTTACAGGACTCAGGGTGGTAAACAGGCAATAATAAAAATCACAATAAATATTGAATAAAAAGCCTGCTCTAAAATACCCCATAAATAAAACCTAAGTCACAAGTGTATCTTATTTTATGTCTTAAGTCTAGTAATAGTTTGAGACAGACTCAGATAGTAATTGTCACTGAGATCGTGAAACTTTTGAGCTAGCCTTGTGCAAAGTACCTTAGAATGATTGCTAAAATCCCTCAAGATACCACCCTAGAGTTTTCTAACTTCATATTTGAGACTACCTCTGTGACTTCAAATCAAGCTGCAGCACAGCAGGATGGTGGCTTATCAATAGTATTCTTAGCCTATCTCCCTAATCAAGTGTTGGGTAAAAGGTCTTAGAATCTTTCCTAGGTTGGGGAGTTTTTCTGGGAAACAAGATAGCACCTTCCCTGCTCTTAGCCCTCACAATCTGGATAGATGCTGCACTGACAAATCAAAGAACAATAGTTGAATCAGCTCTACAACTCCTACTTTGCCACCCAGATTTCAATAAACTATATCAGGTTAGCTTCTGAGTGGATTTCAATAAGATTCTAAGTTAAACCCAAACCACATTATAGCTTAGTGCAAGAAATGACCTGTCCTCTAAGGTCCATAGATTGTATTTCACACTAACTACTTGTATTGTGGCTTTAGGGATGAGATAGGCCACTGAGCCGAATTTCTGAGATAATGCAGATCTGGAACTGTAAGTATAAAAGCAATGATCCTGCTATCAGATACTGTTTAGAGGTTGATTGGAATAAGTAAACATTTTTCACAGCCTTTGATATTTTTCAAAGTATCTTAGACCACAAGCCAACACAGAAAAGCAAGTTCAAAGAATGGACACCTGGACCTGAGTATTAAGTTTGGACTTCTGGAAAAACTCTGCAAATATATTTAATAATTTGTTTTCAACAGCCCAACTTACACTTATATGCTATCTTGCCTTCTATTATATTCACAACACACAATAAAATCTCCAAAGATGCAATTCTCTTGTCAGTCTCAACCACCACTCATGTGAAATCACTGATATTCAAAGACTCCTCAGATCACATTTGTATGGCAAAGTATTTCTGAAGTACTCTTTAGGTGCCCATAATATCCCTAAAGGTAGAAACAAGACCTCTTCCTTACCTCTTGATTAGATATTTCTAGCTCCTCCTCTAATACTGCAACACGCTCTAATGCCACTCGCAGCCGTTCTCGAACCTGCCATATATCAGAGATAGTTACAATTAGTAATGTATAAAGGAATAGTTGGACTTCCAGGTGAACATGGTGAATTAGATGTCTCTGAAAGACCAGAGATGCCACTGTGGTGACAACTTATGGACTGGCTCAGTCAAATAGAACCTCTTCGGACAAGGAAGGACAAGAAATCGCCCTCTTGAGTTCCACATAGCTGCTTCTCACAAGATCACAGACAGCATTCATTCCGCAGGTCTGAGCACTGAGAGAAAAGGAAAACCATCAAACTCTGGTGTGCAGCCTTTTTAAGAATATTAGGTTTATCTAACCTCACTTTTGGATTTATAATTATTTCATAATTAAAAGAGGTCTTCCAAACAACAAGTTTGAAAAGCTATATCATAAGTATAACCTATCCTAATTATACTTTTTTCCCCCAGAAATAAAGAAAAGTGAAAGATGTGAAAGAGAACTACATGGAAGAATTTATAAACAGATAGGATGAAGAGGTGAAACAAATTCCATCTGATATAGAAATATTGGAATATATATAAAAAAATGGAATACAAAACAGATGATAATCAGAGTGGAATTAAAAATTATAAAGTAAAATTTTAAAAATGACCTGGGCAAGGACTTATTGCTGGATAAATATATATATATAGGGTTTCTAAAGCCTTGAAGAGGAAGAAAAGTTTGAATGGAGATTTAATCCCACAATAGCAACTTGATGAATTAAAGATTAAGATTGTTAGAAACAAAAGAACAGAATATAAAGTTGACTTGATCAGGGATAAAATGATAATTATTTCTATAAAACTCTGTAAAGCCTTAATGGACTTTTGTCAACACTTGGCTAGAAACTATAATGATTTTTGGATTTGTGAATGGATAAGGTGAGGTATGGGAAGAAGTGAATTATATATATATAAAACCTCATAGGAGGTGGAGAAATATTAATTTGCTTCTACTTCTTGCAAGGAAGACTGGGAGTCACTTCTTTCCATATTTTTTTTCTATCTGTTTTCTTTTCTCTCCTGTTTTTTCTCCTTTTTCTTTCACATTTTGAATTTACATTTCTTTCTACTCCTTTCTTTCTGATTTCAGTTGATATTATCTTTTAATACTGCAAAACTTTTTAATAAGCATTTTTTTAAAAAAAGGAAGGAAGGAATAATTATGCCTTGTGTCCTAATACAGGTGTCTCTGCTTGATTCTTCAGCCAATTAAGCTTTGCATCTTGAAAACACTCAAAATAATCCACCCCCTATGTGCTGCTTCACATTGTGAGGGCTTCTATATTAATTTTGGCCAGCAAAACACTGGCTGATGGTGAAGGAAATATTTAGGACAGTACAGGTCTCCAAAAGCCAGGCACTCCCACTTCCCCCAGTCAATAATTTTTTCACCTTCTCATCCAGAGCTTTGTGATGTTCAAAGAGTGACTTGAGAGCCTTCAGCACCTCCACCTCACTGGAGACTCCAGCTGGGGACTGAGCCTGACGCTTCACTACTGTCATACGAAGGGAACGCTCGTGTCGTGATACTAGGCATTCCAGATGTTCTAGCAGCAGCTAAGGAGAAGCAGACAGATGAAGATGAAAGATTGAGGAAGATACGATTCTGACTCTGTAAATGTCACAGTGGATTCAGACTCAGAGTCAGAAGAGGGAACTGACGACAAGCAGCCAGCTCCAGTGTCCCCAGTCAGATTGCTGTTTGAGAAGGCAAAGGATGTGGGCCAACCTCAGCAGACAAAACTGCCATCGCACTCTGAAGATGAGGATACAGAATTGCTGCCCTCACCCAAAAAAAGACCTTGGCAGGCTGCAAAGAGAGAAGAACAAAATGTGCTGAAAGACTGCTCACACAGAAAGAGTCTCATCCCCACTTGGATTGCTTCTACTAAAACAGGCCAACAAGCACAAGCTTTCCATTGATAACTACCACCCATTAACTCCTACTCTATGCACCTTGACTCATGAACCTCCCAATCCTGACATTGAACCTGGCCAGCTGACAAATCTGTTACAAGCTCTGTCTCTCAGACTCCCTTTGATTACTCTCCTGTGTGCCGCATTCATTTGGATCTCTTGAAAGCTTTTGATTTGAAACTCTTGCTAAACTTTGGGGAAAACTTGTCTCTATAGTGCAAACACATATGTTTGCAAGTCTCATTTAGTAAAGAACAAACTACTCCTTCGTGTATATTTGTCCTGGGATAGGACAGTAACTGGAAAGACAGCAAATGCCAAAATCATTAGAGTAGCAGGACTCTGCAAAAACTTTCATTTGTTTTGCAGAAATAATCTCCTTTTTCCTCTTTTCAAACAGCCATTGCCATAAACAGATAAATCAGTCAGGATGATAGCATTTTCAAACAGCAAGGACAGAAAGACAGTTTTGCTTTCAGATGCTGAGGCAAGCTCCACTGAGAAAAAAAACAACAGCTTTTGGAAGCAGAAGGAGCTAAATTCTACTCTAATGGGAGAATAGGAGTCAGGAGCCAAACAATTTCTTACTAAAAATTAAAGAAACAGACAAATTTAAAGTAATGAACAACTAATATAAAATAAATAACAGACATTAATAATTACAAAATCTCCTTTTGCCTGTACACATATCTGCATCAAAATTATTTTTGTATAATGTTTTATCAGTGCACGTACACAGTCATATATAATGAAAGAACATGATGAGAAAGGATAATTGACTTTGTACAAGGCTTTAGTTAGTATATTTAGGATAATATACTGTATGCATCAATAACACAGCACACAAAAGTAATCTTATAAAATACATGGAATACTGTATGTCAACAATCCATTTTGAGGTAAAATATCAAATATATTAGTTATATGAAGGCAGTAGACTTTGGGGAAAGGTATCATTTAATATTACCAATTAGTATAGTAGAATCTGGAAAATTCTACAGTTCAAAATAAAACTGGAAAAACAGTGTTTTCTATTCCTTGTAGATCTTACCCGAGTGTTGTTCCGTTCTGCCTTTAGTTCTGAGATCTCCTCCTCACGTTCTGACAGTTGTTCCCTACATAAATTCAACTCCTTAGTAAGTGCTGCAAATTCCTAGTAGAAAAAACAGATAGTTGTGGTAAAGAGAAGCATTGAAGGGGAGACAGAGACACTTATCTCATGCATAGATTGTACATGTTATGGTATAATGATCACCTTGAATAAATCCCTAGAAGACTGAGAAAATATCCTGTTTTTCTATAATACAATTTGCTGGCAGTTTTTGGAACTCTCTTGAGAGTCATATTCTGGGGTGCACGCAGCTCTGGAAGCTTGGATTAAGCAACTTGGCCTTCATTATAAACTTGCAGTTTGACTAGGACATGCAAATAGGACCAGTAAGTAAGTCAAAGATTTGAAGTGTGTACAAAGAATAAAAAAGCACAATATTCCAAAATGCAAAACTACATAATGATGGAGAAAAATCTAAACAAAGATGCGTAGGAATCTAATGATCACATTCACAGGTTGTGCTCAATTTGCAACCAGACTTGGGACCAGAATTTCAACTGCTAAGCAAGGCATAGTTAAGTGAATTGTGCCTGATTTTACTTCTTCTTTTTTTTGCCATGGATGTTTAATGAATCACTGCAATTATTAAATGAATCATGTGGATATTAAAGGAATCTGGCTTCCTCCATTAACTTTGACTGTCAGAAGTCATCTGAGGTCAGAAATTGTGATCATGTGACCCTGGGATGCTGCATTAATTAATGTTGGTTGCCAAGCGCGTGAATTTTGATCACCTGACTATGAGGATGCTTCAACAATTGTGAGTGCGAGAATCAAGTGTAAGTCACTTTTTTCAGTGATGTTGTAACTTCGAATAGTTACTAATTGAATGATTGTAATTCAAGGACTAACTATACAGCAGTTCAAGGAACATGGGCTGTACATCTGAACATGGGCTGTACATCTAACATTAGATGCTTGAAAAGAATGAACAAAGGTGTTTGTTTTGTTTTGAAACCCTGGGCTCTATAATAACAGGGATAGGAAGTACAAAATATGTTTAATAATATCCAGCATACCAACAGCTGGGTTTTCTAACTGAATTTTCATTTGGGTCAGTACTTTCTTCAGTCACTAGATGGAAACAGACAGGCATATGGACCAAGTTTGCTAATTTATGGAAAGGTTCGTGCTTTGATTAGAGAAGGTAATCTATTTCTTCTAAAACAGAGGGGTCTTCATCTTTTAAAAATCCACCCCAGTCTAATAAAGTACATAAAAAAGTGAGATGGACAACATTCTAAAATCCATCTATTAAAGCAATCCAGGGGAAAAAATCAGATTGGAATATTGGTATGTATATTTTTTCATCAAGTATCATTGTAACAAACCAATTTTTTTCCTTCTTTGCTTTCATATAAAGTAAAGCTACTATGCTCACAGCATAATGACTGATACCTGTATTATACCTATTTTTCCAAGTAAAGTCAAAATGTAAGTAATGTTTAGTTCTGGAAGGACAGATTCAAGACAGCAATGATGAAAGAAAAGATTAAATAGAGTTACCCATAAGTCACTACTTAGCCTCTTTAAAAGTCAGATCTAATCATGGTTTTCGGTTTGATCTGTTCTGGCCTATTATGGGATGAAGGTATTGTAAAATAGAATGCTGTCTATTTTAGTTTAATTTCTTTAGTTTTTTTCTCTTCTCAGCTAGGGATAATAACTATAGTTCTGAGTACTTGGAGGGCATCAGGTTGCAGAAGCTAGTAATTTTAAAAAAAAATGTATTATAGCCCTTTAGAAGTTTCAGTAGAATAGAACTATCAGACCAAATGCTAGTCTATTTCCCAGAGACAAGCATGCTGGCATTATAGTCAGGTTGTTAAATATAACAGGATCATCTTTACACTTTGTTGAAGAAAAGAAGTATTTGTTCTAATACAGAAAACACAATGCATACTCTTTGGACATGTTTAACTTCAATGTCCCCAGAATGTTTCTATTAACATTTTGGTAACTATTTGCTTGCAGTGCTAAGATCTGGTTGTTCGTACTGTGTACTTTAAAACAGAATTCAATCTCCTTGAGAAAAAGTCCATTTCTCTCCTGTCCCTTGTACCTTTGGATACATTTGACAATTGTCATTTACGGAGTATTCATATAACTGATGTATCCATTTGCACATCCTTTCTTCAGAGAAATTGCCTGCTCTTTTACAAGGCATCACTTGCAACCGTTTCAGTGATGGAGGGAACTAATAAATGCATATTATTATGGGTTAGGCTGGATTGGGCATTTTTTTCCACCTATCAAATCTTTCCCAGAGTCTTGGGATAGGCAAATGTTGTTTGATAATGTTAATGATATCATTGCGGGATGTAAGCTGTTCTGAGTAAAGCTACCTTTTGTAATTGACTGAAGGGTGTCCAGTTTGGGGACTGCACTCAAGATGTCTATTACAATTGGCGCTACCTTTGCTTTCTGTTGTATAATTGTTCTATTTCTATTTGCAAGTCTTTATATTTTGTCATATTCTCCAGCTCTTTCTCTTCTATTTTACTGTCTCCAGGTACTGCCACGTCCACCAGACATTGTCTTTCTTATCAACAATTGTTAAGTCTGGGATGTTGTGTGGCAAACACTTGTTTGCTTGAATTTTACAGTCCTAGAGCACTTTAGTATCTTCATTTGTTTATTTTGGGGCCCCACTATTATTATTTCATTTATTTTGCTCATCAACTTTAAAAATAAAAAAGTGTCTGCAGCATACTAGGTTGCAAATGATCTATGTCAAATTAAACAGATTTCTGATAAAAATATAAAGATGATGTTTCTCCAGACTTTTCTCTCTTTTTGTTTTGGCATCTGCAGCACACTCATATTTAAATGATTGTCCACTAGGACTCCAAAATCCCTCTCACAGTTACTACCATACTATTGAGCTGAGGTTTTCTTTCTTTTTCTTTCTTTCTTTCTTTCTTTTTTTTTCTTTCTTTCTTTCTTTTTTCTTTCCTTTCTTTTCTTTCTTTCTTTCTCTTTCTTTCCTTTCTTTCTTTCTTTCCTTTCTTTCTTTTTCTTTCTTTCTTTCTTTCTTTCTTTCTCTCCTGCCTGCCTGCCTGCCTGCAATACTTAAATCATTCATTTACTGACCATTCAAAGTTACAGCTACTTTGAAAAAAAGTGACTTACTCACACTTACAATCATCAAGGCATGATCAAAATTTGGGTGTTTGGTGATCAGCGTGTATTTACAACAATTGCATTCCAGGGTCATGGGATCACCATTTGAGGATTTTCCCTGACAACTTCCAAAAAGCAAAGTCATGGGGGAAGTTGGATTAGGTTAATGACAACATGATTCACTTAGCAACCACAATGATTTATTTAAAAGCTGTGACAAGGAAGTCTATAAAATCAGGTACAACTAATTTAGCATGCTTAGCAAGAGAAATTCTGGTCTCAATTTTGGTCATAAAGACTGCCTATACTATTTAACCACCCAGGAATCATCAAAGGCTTCTCTTCATGTTTTCTACGCTGGGTGTATGTTTGCAAATTTTCTAGCAGTAGCTTCAATATTTGCACTAATGTGCAGTGTTGTTCTTCAGAAACGTCTTTTTTAAAATAAAGTATTACTAAGAAGTTCCTCAGAGTTGATCAAAAAAATCAAGATGGCAGCTGCAATTGTGTGACTTGAAACCCAGCTCTTTTGATCATGGAGCTGCTATCTTGACTTTTTTTAATCCTTCCTTGCAAATACCTCTATTAGACTGTCACATCTTTGATACACTGCTGTTAATATCACAAAGTAATTCAACAACATTGATTCTCTATACCAGCTAAACCTACTGAGTCTAAATCACTGGCTGTTCCTTCTTTTGTTCAGCTATGAATTTATATTAATCTGTTTCATCTGAAGATAACTAGAATTCATTTGTTACTGCACTTCAAATATTCTGATTTTCTTCATTTCAAAAACCATTTTTTAAATTATGGAAGAAATAAAAGCAAGCAAGTTCAAACAAGACGATTTGTTATTTGTATCATACTGATTTATATACAGTTCATATATCTAACAATTCTAGCTTTGTATCCCTTCTTATCATGGCTTGTCTGTTTACCCCTTACATACTAATTGATTCTGCACTGTCTGTGACATTTTAATGTTTTTATGGTGAGCTTCACTCATGTTGCTACCAATCCATTTCTCCACTGCAAGGAATTATTTTGCATTATTTTTGTATTTCCTTTCCTTATTTAGTTTGACATGCATGATTTAGCAACACACAGAACCTTTCATGTGGAAGGATGCTAAGAGAGTGGTAAGAAACAAAGTGCAGTTAACCTGTTATTATTAATATTAAATTATTTCTTTGTTTAAATGATTGACATTATCAGGTTTACTGTTTTTATTGTTTTAGTCAATAGGAATATTTATGTTACTTTATATAGAAGTATGTGGATTGTATATATTAGGATTACTTTAAGTCAATTTAATATTATTTAAATGCAATACAACATAAATTTAAATAATAAAATGCATGAAATTTTCTCCAAGTTTTTTTATTATAATCTTATTGCAAATCTGACAATCCTTTCAACCATTTTGATACCTTTTGAAAATATATTGATTCAAAAGCTGATTAAAATATTAAAACTATTTTATTTTTACTACATAAAAAAACGAAAGTCTGCATTTGTACTGAAGGCAACAGCCAAAGACAGTTATAATGAAATGCGCTGCTTTATTTTATGTGTAAAAAAACTGCTATCCAAACAAGTCAAATCCAGCAAATGTGAGGAGCATAGTATACTGTGCTTTAAATTACGCTCTTGATAATTATTCCAATGTTTTAAAAGCTCAGAAATGGGAATTTTAAATCCTTCAGCTAGATTTTATTCTTTACATTATTATTATTATTATTTTAGCAAAACCTTCCAAAGTCTCTTCTATATCCGGAATGTTTGGATTTAATTTAGAGCAAGGCGTGTGGTGGTGAGGAGAAATTGAGGGAGGGCACAGTCTGACATTCTCAAAATTCCAGTCAAGCCCTGGTTTCCATCTTGGATGTTGGGGACCACATGACAAAATGGCAGCGTTGTAGATTTTCAGGACTCTTACGGCTATGTTATATAGCTATGTTATTATAATGTATGTGATAACAGTAGGCAGTCAGGTGTCATCCAAATGTTTTAGATGCTAATTCTCACAATTCCTTTCACTAAAGTACCATACTAGACAGCCTATTCTTATGCTCCAGCAAAAAAAAAATGTATACATATTCTAAACTAATAATGATTTCATAACTTCCCATATCACCTTTTTTTGTCAATTGCATACAAAACAAAAAAGGAACATAAAACAGAAAAATATTGTTCCTTACACAAAAAGATACATATGGGAATGTATATTCACTCATACAGGATCTTAACAATTCTTGTTTTTTAAAACTGTCAATGATTTCATCTTTAGCGTTATTTAAAAATGGCAGCAGTCCTACAGCAGGGATCAGTTACTGGACAATTACTAAATCCTTTACAGCCCCAGAAACTTTTCTGAGTCTCTTGCCCCACCACTATCCAGTTGCAGGCTGTGCGGTCTCTTACCTGACCTTTTCCTTTTTAAGTCTTTCTTGATCCAGTATCCCACATATCATCAAAATTTACAGGTAGTGCTCAACTTACAACCACAATTGGTACCAGAATTTCATTGCTAACAATGTGGTCGTAAACTGCATAGTCACATGACAGCATTGCTTACTTGTGGCAAATCAGGCATTTCCTGTTGCTGACGTAATCCTAAGACCCACAGGCCATTAAGCAACAAAAGGCAGGAGTCCCAAGTAAAGAAAATGGGAGGACATGGAGGGGTGAGGGAAGTCTGGGCTGGCTGACACAGGGGTAGGTTCCATGGTATAGTGCAAGCCCAGGAAAGCTGGAGAAAGTATATGCTGGGGCTCAGGGGATTCTTGGCATGCTGTGGCTTTGGGATTACAAGCTTTTTGCAACTCCAAAGTCACAGTGCACCACAAAGCCCCTTTGCACCATGAGGAAAGCCTAGAGTTCCAGCACACCAGGAAGGCCTTTTGCACCATATGGAGCCCAGTCCCAGCCTGGCCCAGCAATGTGACATAAAATCACTTGAGCCCTGAGAAGCCCCAGCCTAGTCCCAGCCACAGTAGCCCTTATTTCCATGCAATCTAAGGCCCCTGCTGTCCTGCACTCTGCTGTTCCAGCTGATTTTCATCATTTTTGTGCTCCTGCTGCTGCTGAGGCACACCCGCCATACTCCTTCATGAGGCAACTGGCTGTCACGTGAGGCCATCTTCCCCTGATCTCACAAGGAAACTGCCATGTGTGTCCTTGGGAAAAGAGCTTGCATGGCCAGTAACTGCCTCATGTAGGAGCAGGCCTGGCATCTTTAGTCAGCAGCAAAAGCAAGAAGTTGAAAGTCAGGGGACATAGATGTGGGGAGGGAGACATAGGCAGGTGAGGAGAACTGAAGCACCTCTGCGGTTGTAACTGCAGACAGGCTGCCAAGCGCCTGAGTTTTGATCACATAACTTTGGGAACTGATCCTAAGTCCCTTTATTCAGTGCCATTTTAACTTCAGTCACTGAATAAGTGGTTGTTAAGTTGAGGATTACCTGTATGTCAAGAGAAGTCTATAGATTTCCATAACTATTAATTTCAAGTTCTATCATTCTTCATTTCCATTTGTATGTGGAAAGATGTTGGTACTTTATATTCAGAGGCCCTCAGTTTCATCCATCATGAATTACAGTAGTCAGAGATACACTGATTTCACTATAAGCTAATTAAAACTAGCCATTATATAATGCAGTGGGCCATACATGGGGAACTACTTCCTGACAGAAATGTGCTGGTTTTCTTTGCTGTTGGTTTCAAGTAATAAAATAATAATAATAATAATAATAATAATAATAATAATAATAATAATAATAATAATAATAATAATAGTAGTAGTAGTAGTAGTAGTAGTAATAGTAGTAGTAGTAGTAGTAGTAGTAGTAGTAGTAGTAGTAGTAGTAATAAAGTTGGAAGGGATCTTGGAGGTCATCTAGTCCAACCCCCTGCTCAGACAGGAAACCCTATACCATTTCGGACAAATGGCTGTCCAGTCTCTTCTTAAAAACTTCCAGTGTTGGAGCATTCACTGCTTCTGGAGGCAGGTTGTTCCACTGTCAGGAAGTTTCTCCTTACTTCTAGGTTGCTTTTCTCCTTGATTAGTTTCCATCCATTGCTTCTTGTCCTGCCTTCAGGCGCTTTGGAAAATAGCTTCACTCCCTCTTCTTTGTGGCAGCCCCTGAGATATTGGAACACTGCTATCATGTCCCCCTCGTCCTTCTCTTCATTAAACTAGACATACCCAATTCCAGCAGCCGTTCCTTATATGGTTTAGCTTCCAGTCCCCTAATCATCTTTGTTGCTCTTCTCTGTACTATTTCTAGAGTCTCAACATGTTTTTTACATCATGGTGATCAAAACTGGATGCAGTATTCCAAGTGTGGCCTTACCAAGGCATCGTAAAGTGGTATTAATACTTCACGTGATCTTGATTCTATCCCTCTGTTAATGCAGCTTAGCATTGTGTTGGCCTTTTTGGCAGCTGTAGCACACTGCTGGCTCATATTTAAGTGATTGTCAACTAGGACTCCGAGGTCCCTCTCACAGTTACTACCATTGAGCAAGGTACCCCCTATACTATACCTGTACATTTGATTTTTCTTGCCTAAATGTAGAACCTTACTTTTTTCAGCACTGAATTTTGTTAGATAGTGCCCAGTGTTCAAGTCTGTCCAGATCCTCCTGTATCCTAAGCCTGTCTTCTGGAGTGTTGGCTATTCCTGCCAGCTTGGTCTGCAAATTTGATGAGTTCCCCATCTATCCCCTTGTCCAAATCGTTGATGAAGGTGTTGAAGAGCACTGGGCCCAGAACAGAGCCCTGGGGCACCCCACTACACACTTCCCTTCATGTAGATGAGGTTCCATTGAGGACCACATGCTGAGTACGGCCGGTCAGCCAGCTATAGATCCATCTGGTGGTGATGCTGTCTAACTCACATTTTTCTATCTTATCAAGTAGTAGATTGTGATCTACTTTATCAAATGCCTTATTGAAGTCCAAGTACATTATATCCACAGCATTCCTCTGATCCACTAATTTTGTCACTTGGTCAAAGAATGCAATAAGATTTGTCTGGATGATCTGTTTTTGACAAACCCATGTTGGCTTTTAGTAATGACTTTGTTTGCCTCTAGGTGTTTGCTGATTCGTTGTTTGATTATCTTTTCCAGAATCTTCCCAGGTATTGAGGTCAGGCTGATGGGTCTGTAATTTCCTGGGTCCATTTTTTTTTCCTTTTTTGAAGATGGGAACTACATCAGCTCTTTTCCAGTCCTCCGGTAGTTCCCCAGTGCTCCAGGATCTTTGAAAAATATAGTTCAATGGTTCTGAGATCACATCTGCCAGTTCCTTGAGAACCTTGGGGTGTAATCCATCTGGTCCTGGTGATTTGAACTTGTCTAGGCTGCACAGGTGCTCACTTACCGTTTTCTTGCCCTTCTTAACTTGTGTTTCTATTCTCTTTTTTATGGCTAAACAGACATTCAGCAAAAGGAGGACATATCCTACTTTTTGTCCTTAGGTCCTTTGTCCCAAAGCCACAGCTTTAAAATCAATTGTCCAGCTTTCTGAGTTTCTTTGTGGGTAGTTTTTTAGGGTAGTTTTTTCCCGAAAGGGATGCTGTTTCCATAGCAGTCATTCAAATTTTTTGTACTATGACTCTCTAAATTGTCTGTTTCCATCATACATTGATAGACTTCACAGCTTAGATTTACATTATTTATTTCCTGATTCCAGCAATTGGCTTCAATCCAGCCCTTTCAAATCTATGATCACTATAATCTGTAGATTACATGGCTTGCTATAATGGTGAACTTTGAAAAGTGCATCATTGTTGATTCTATATTAATATAGAGTCAGTAATATAGAGTGATCTTGAAAATAAAGATTTGTTGGAAAATTGTGACTGGAAAACTAATCTTTTTGATGCTTGAAAAAGTAATATCCTATACATGTAGACCTGTACTGTAAGTACACTTTTTTGGAGTGTTTTACAGTAATTTTTGTTTCTAAAGAAAAACATTAGTGTCTCCTCCTCCTACCCCCACCCGGACCCTCACCCTTAACCTCATGTCCAGTTATCTGTCTTTTCCTTTCAATGTTCAGGTATGTGACATCCTAATTTCAAAGAATAACATCACAATATTCTTATTTTGTGAAGCATTTTCTGAATTTTACTGCTTTGAAACTGCTGGCTGCTACATTTCCTTTGTTTCCTTCTAAAATTGTTTTATATATTGGAGTTCTGTCTAGTTGCTTGGAATTGCATTGCAGGTCCTTAACAGGAAAAGAAGATATGAAAAAGAAGGTATCAATACATGCATTCTTGTAAAAGAAAAATCCTGTTACATAGTTGTTGGCACAATCCAATATGTGCCCATATGTGGCATCAGACAGGATACTCAAAGGGATAGTTTCAAAAATTGAATATTCTTAAATTTACTCTAAACAGAAGTACAATATGAATATAGAGTACATTGAACCTAAGGAGAACAGATTTGCACTTTTGTAGTTTTGAAATATATCATCTGGTAGAAGCAAGGAAATCACTGTAATTCAAGCACTGATTTTTATCTTTCTTACCACATATAATTGGAGCCCCCAAATAAACAAAAATGCACTTTTCCCTTACAGTATTCTTTTCAATCTGTTTTCCTCAGGAAATTGCCATTAGCTACTCAGTTTGGTATAGTGGTTAAGGCATCAGGCTAGAAACTGGGAGACTATGAGTTTGACTCCTGTCTTGGGCACAAAATCTGCTATAAGACCTTGGGCCAGTCACTCACTCTCAGCCTAGGAAGGAAGCAATGGAAAAACAGTTCTGGAAAACCTTGCCAAGAAAACTACAGGAACTTGTTCAGTCAGTTTCTGAGAATAGGACACAACTTAACAAAAGGGGGGAAAAATCCTTACAGTGGCTTTCCAAATCTAAATCACACAAATGTCTCAGATCTGGTGATCCTCATGTGTCAGGAAGAAGAATACTCACAACTGCTTTCCTCTTTTGCTATTCAACAAGACCATTCTCTGCCCTTCACAGAAATCAGTAGAGCCACTGGAGAAAAAAGCCAGCACAAAATCTTTACAAGGTAGTGGAGAGAGAATGTGCATAGAACATTGCTCCACTTCATCTAACCATATCTTATATCCAAAAATAGTTTTTCTTCATTGTTTTTCTGCACTGAAATCAATGACAAAATAAGTTGTAAGTGCGAGGAATTCCAATGTCAGAAATAATTCTTGGAATTTACATTTCAACTGATTTGTTTCTCTGCCTCAAATGAAAAGTTCTGGCCTCTAATTTCACCTCTGATCAGTCTGATTTTTCCAAATATTGAACCATATATTGGATGGAGTTGCTTCTGAGTATGTGGTCTAGGGAATTCTATCTTTTTCCAAAGACTTCTGAGCCAATGTAGTAAACTGTCATCATTGCTTTCTCCTAGGAATGGGCAAAATACAGAGATCTAGGAAAGAAATGTTCCAGAATATTCCCCAATGTTCTATTTCTCCTCTCCCCTCTATCATCAAGCAATCTGGAAAGCCATTATGATCAACTATCCAATGAGAAAGACAGGAAGGACAGGCAAACATAATTGTCATTGTTTTTATATCTATACTAATGGCACATTATTATTATACAAAATTTTCTATCGATCATTCTAGGAGTCTTATCCAGTAAAAAGCAGGATAAAATATTTCAAATTAATAATTGAATGAATTACTTAATGCAAGCACCAAATTACATTTTGCCAAAGTTATAAAAGAACCTCAGAAACCTGTATATTCAGCCCACCCACTGGATGCCAGTTTTTCCAGCCAGCAAAGATTTTGAGACCCACTCAATTCTCCCAAGAATTGAGCCTTCCAGCTTTTTTTCTCATATCCCCCATTCCTGACCTGTGGGAGGGCAATGTTGAGCTGACGCTGAAGTGACTCCTTCTCATGACCCAATTCACGCAGGCGGAGTTGGGAGGTAGCCAAACTTTCCTGGGTGTCACGCAAAGTCTCCAGTAGCCGTTCTCGTTCATTCAACATGTTGACCATGAGTTGCTCGAAATTGGCATCATCGGCCCCATAGGCCGAACCACGGCGGTTGTCCTCATTAATGGTTGGCATCACTTCGCACATCATCATGCCAAGTAAAGTGGGGAGGGATGCCCCGAGGGCTCCTCTAGAAGGAACAGAAGAGTACCTCTAGATTCTGAAAAAAAGAAAATAAAAACTTTCAAATATCACCTGGGAAAATGAGAATCTACAGGAAAAGAATCAAACCAGAATGTTGATTTTAGATAGCCATTGATGGGATAATAGTTTAAGAAAGAACATTTACTTTGCACAATGAGAGTCCCAAGTTTAACTGCAAGCTATTTGATTAAAAGGATTGACTGAATAGAAACTAATGGAAGAAGCCATTCCTTAAGACAATGTCGCCAGACAATGCCGGCTGGCGACCCCCAGGGGGAGAGCCTTCTCTGTGGCAGCTCCTGCCCTCTGGAATGACCTAACCCCCGACCTACGTACAGTTGCGGACCTGCGCCTTTTTCACCGAGCCCTGAGGGCCCATCTATTCCGTGCGGCCGGCCTGGCGTAGTTTGATTATGTTTTAGTGGGGGTTTTGTATGGGGTGTTTTTAGAACAGGCCTGTTATTTAATTTGATTTTAGAACAGAAACTTGTGTATATTTATCGTGGTTTTTAGTATCGCCTGTTCACCGCCCTGAGTCCCGTAAGGGAGATAGGGCGGTATATAAATTTAA
>NW_015386394.1:2589331-2624708 GCF_001527695.2 Protobothrops mucrosquamatus
GGGTTATTACTGGCATTTGGGACAATTACATTGACCAAGTTGAGCTATCAAAACTGTAAGTGGACTTCTCCAAATGATGTAAGCTACAATTTCCAGCATTCCTCACTATTGATCAAGCTGATAAGAACTGCTGGAAGTTGAAACTGAACAAAAATCAAACAGGTCATATGATTTCCTTCCTGGTTTACACCAAGAATTTCTCAGTGCCTCTTGAATGGAAGACTCAGTGATTTTCCCAAATAATTCACTGTTAACATGAGAATTGTCTTGGATTTGCTGACAATATGATAATAAAGGCAGATGAGCCTTTTCTGTCCAATCTGTGTTTAGAGGAAATTGCTTAAATTCAGATCACTTTCCTGGCGGTGTTAGGATAGTCTGAGTTGATGCAGGAAGCAGAGTGCCAAAGTGGTAAATAGACACTCAGAGGATATTTTAGGGCAGTGGTGGCGAACCTATGGCACGTTTACCAGAGGCGGCATTCAGAGCCCTCTCTGTGGGCACGCACGCCATTGCCCCAGGAGAGTTCGCCAGAGTAGCGAGCATGTGGCGTTTGGAAGCAACGGGGCAGGAAGTGAGCGAGCAAGTGGCGTTGGCCCCCTGGGGATGACCCGGAGATGGTGAGGGACTGGTCCCTGCCACCCTGGTCCCGGCCCATCCATCTTGGCCACGCCCACCCAGTCTGCCGTGACCACTGCAGCTGTGACCACCGCAGCCATGCCCACCCAGTGGGCCACGCCCCCCCAAGAGCACCACAATGCGGATGCAGCCCTGGCACTTTGCAATAAATAAGTGGGTTTTGGGTTGCAGTTTGGGCACTCAGTCTCTAAAAGGTTCGCCATCACTGTTTTAGGGAATAGGAGAAGGGTTATGGACTCTAAAAAGGAAGGCTTGAAGCCTGTTGCCAAACCCCACCATAGTTTCAAATATTTGACGTGGCAAAATAAATTGAACTCAGACAGCTATAAATTCTAGTCTAGAAGTATAGCTCAGTGGTGGTGGAAAAGCTTACAGCCACAGGGTCTGGAATCAGCAGACAAGACAACACACATATTTCTGCTAATTTATTGCAAATGGGAATAATGGGATCAGGGATGTTACTACAGTCAGTGTTGCACTTTTGTCACCACCTCCCAAGTGAAAATATCGGTTCCTCTTCAACATTGAGCTGCTAATGGAGAAGAATAATGAAAGGATAAGAGAGCTTGAAATAATTAACTTTGTGGGCAGATGGAGAGAGACACAAAATCACGTGGCAGGCATGAAGTTCAGCCGGTTGAGGAACTAGAGATGCCAGAAACCAGTCCAGCCTCACCCCAGCCTTGATTTCCAACCTCATTTCAGGGCAAGTCAATCTCTAGATCGATCTTTCCATCCTGTGCAGATGCTTTGAACAGCAACTCTTATCACTACTAACTAGTGGTTAAGGTACCTAGGAAAAGGTTGGTTTTGTAATCTAAAATAGATAAAGGCAATTAATTGGGAAAGTAATAATTGGGCCTTTCCATAGGATAACAGTTTAGAAAGGCAAATAATATGGTCAAATAACTGATTTTTTTTGGTTTAGCATACTACAGAGTTATAAATTTTGTACTGAGTAATGAAAATTGTGCAAGATGCTTACTTGATGTCCATCAAACCGGTTTAATTCTGTACTTAGTCTTAAATTTATTCTAATACACTAGATCAGGGGTAGTCAACCTTGGCTCTTTTATGACTTGTGGACTTCAATTCCCAGAATTCCTGAGCCATAAAAGAGCCAAGGTTGACTACCCCTGCACTAGATTCTGCAAAACATTGTAACAAACATTCCACATTATTTGGTTTAGAGAACTGATACCTTTTAGTTAATAGGAAAGAACCAGAAATATGTCTTTTTTTATAAAATTCAGCTGGGTCTTTAAGAGGATTGTACTATTTGCTGATCTATGTGCTACATAATTTAATCTCATTTTTTTCTATTGAGTTTTTACCATTTTACATGTTACTATTTATTTTTTAAATATTTACTCCCCATCAGATTTCTAGGCTTTGTATATTTAAAATAAAAAATTAAGATACAACATATGTTACAAATAGCAACCGGAAATAATTAAATTATGCTGTCGTAAGCTCTCAAATGCTAAGATAAACAAAAATGTTAACCTAACAATAAAATTGTATCAGCTATTGTAGAAAGTAAAGGTATAAATGGCTGTTTTCATACAACTCACAGAACCATAAACTCACTGATCATACTTTAATCAACCATGTGAAGCAAATTCAACCCATCTAGTTAATTTATGACTCTATGTGCCATGTAAATTCAAACTTAGGAAAATCTGATAAATCATGGACAATTATGGGTAGTGCCTATTGTCTGAACCCACCTATAAGTAAATAGTAGAGACAAGGACTGTAGGAAAAGGCATGGCTGAAAATTACAAGGGTCTCCGTGTGGTCTCTATTGCAATATTTTCTTTACAGAAAGACTAGACTCCTATGAGGAAGTTGCCAGGAACAGTATAGCATATTGTTGATCCAAACTTCTGTACAATTTAATCCTGTGCCAATTATTTGGGTAGAGAGCTGTCATTCCTGTTCTGTGTGCTAGTACTATGCACATAGATCAAATATGCACAGAAGGTAGAACAGGATTTACTGGTAGGTCTTTGGATGATACGCAGTAGATCAGCAAAGTTTTTGACTTAGCAGCAGTTTAACATAAGCAAATAAAATGGAAAATTAAATTACAGTAAAATTTGCAAAGTGTAGTTTTATGCTAATCCTGTATTACTAAAGATACTAAAAGTACTACTTAGTTGTGTTTGGAACTGCTTAAAATTAGGGAAGTCTTGTATTCAAATCTCCCGATCTATATAATTTAGATGTAGTTTCTATTCACACACAAAAGTAGTAAAACAGAATACAAGTAGCCTTTGACTTACAACTGTAACTGAGCATGGAATTATGGTTGTAAATTGTGGCAATCACCATATGACTCTGCCTGATTTGAACAACCATTTGTGTGGTGGTTATTAAGCAAACACTGAAATAGTTAAATCTATTTTATCCAATAGATTTGGAAACAATGGAACCCCCCCCAAAAAAAACCAACCCAGCAAAAACCATAATTGTATGATGGTCTATATGTGAGCCAATTGCCAAGCAGTCAAAATACAATTATGTGGCTATGGGGGGGGGGCAGTACACAACCATCAGAATTTTAGAACTACCTTTTTGGAACACATTATAACTTTGAATTGTTCCTACGTGACTAGTTGTTAAGTAAGGACTACCTGTAAACCTCACTATGCCTTCTATTTTCCTTCTGCAATCCAATTTTTAATCAGTCTTTGATCAGTGGATTTTCATAGTAAAATGAACAAGCCAAAAAGAAGTTATTAAAGCATAAAATATGTCTACTTCTGATCATAATTAATCATATCAACAAATAATCCAACACAACTCTCTCTCTCACACACACACCCCCACACACCCCCACACACCCCCACACACACCTGATACCCTTCAAAAATTGATTGGCCATTTTGGGAACTGAAATCTAACTCCTCTGGAAGAAAGTAGGTTGGGGAAGAGTGTCAGGGCAATTGTCTTATTCACCACAAATTTTAATATTCTTACCTTCCTTTACCCCACTCTCTTACAATATAGGAAGTGGGTTCAGAATCAGCATGCACATAACAAATAAATGAAGCAACTTTAATTACTGGGTGGGTCAGAGATATTATTGACAAGTAATAGCTATGTTTTCCAAACCTGATGCTTGCATTCATACAACATGCTTAGTACCACATGTGAACTCAGTCAAGATAAGGTGAGGGAAGAAAGGATTAACTCTCATCTGTCACATCTTCCTAGATCATTTCCTCTGACCCACAGTAAATTCCTTTATCCCTGCACCTTACCTTCTCTTCAAGAAGAGTGATGCTTATATCCTGCCAAAGGAAAGGAAGGAAACAGAACAATCGAAAAAGAATTGGTATAATTTAAATACACAAGGTATCTTGCCACAATGGGAAAGAGAAAGTCAGTTGAGGAGACTATCCAAGTGCTAGTAATGGCAGCTTCAAGCCTTTTATTTTCTTACAAATTTTTGCATGTAAAACCAGGTTGGGATCAACAATCCTTGAAAAAGACAACTGTGTTTTGTGAATTATGAGACATGGCCTCTTGTTAGCAGTATCCTCCTTTTCTTTTTATTTATGTAATCATTTGGCACTCTGGATAGAGAACCTAATTGTGAACATGGCACTTCTTCTAAAAAATAGCTATCTCTGTTCATGCTGAATTGAATTTTTGTCTTAAAATATCTCCAATTTTGTCAGTTCACACATTTTCTCCACCACCATTACTACAATATTCCTGCTTCTTCACCTTCTGCCAAGCTGCACACTAGGTCTGAAACAGCGTCCCTATTCAGGCCCTTCTCAAAACCTGTCTCTTCCACAAGACGTAACTAATGCAGAAACTACATCTTCATATATTTTCCTTTTTTTGTTTGCTTTCGTGAAATGTTTTTGATTCAAATATTATTTCAACTGGATCTGCCAGGCAATTTCAGGCCAAGCCCCACAGCCTTAGTTAGACATAAAGACAGGAGTGTGCTGCATAACGGGATATATTTTTGTGATCTCTTTTGCAAAGGCATGAGAGTATACATGCACATAAATGCTGACCCCAAGCAGAATATTTTGCTAGTGTAATGGAGATAAAAATATTAAGCAGCTGTTTCCAGAGGAAGTAAAGTAGATCCTGGCTGAACATGTTAAACCCGTATCATTGTAGGGAGAACATGATAAAGCAGAATGGGGAGTCAGATAGCTAATGGGGACAGGGGCTCTGGGAAATAAGAGAAGGACGCAGTTGTAAATATAAAGCTTTATATACACAAAGCTGTAGACATAAACTATGGTGCAATAAACAGAGGAAGGATGACTCTGAGGAATAGCAGGTTCATTTATTCCTCCCGCCTTCAGTCACAGAATGGATGGGGTCACACAGCACACTAAAACCAGGTTAACAAAACACAATTGTTAGGTGTTTTATAAGCTTTCAGACTCCAAATACTATGGCTGAATGGATGGCCTGGTTCCCACAGTATGCTGAATCATAAACTATGCTACTCAATGCTAGCTTAGACTAATGTATTGTGCAAAGCCAGTGTTAGGGTTTAGCTCCATATAAAATTAAAAAATAATATAGTGCAATACAATAAATAGTATGGAACATACCCTGCTGTCGCTCCATCAGCCTCTTTTCAACAAATCTTTGTTCAACACACAATAAGTTAAATTTAATACTCACATACATCATATATTGCAAGCAAGGTATTTACAATCAACCTTCTTTGATCTAAAGACCCTTTCTATAAATCACTGTTGCTCAGAAATCTACTTCAGATGAGAGAAAAGTGCTCTGCTTCTCCAAAGCCACATCTTTTCCCCAGCTGGCCAAAAGAGTTACACTATAAGATTTAGCTCCTGATACTATTCCTGGCCAATCAAACAAATTTCAGCACTGTTACTTAGGGATCTAAGTATCTTCTTTTGGTGTGATGCATGTTGCAACAGCTGGAGATATTTGGTTTCCCTGAAATAACAAGATTCTATTTTATGATCTTCCAGATCTGCCTGAAAAAAAAATACAGGCAGAACTCAGGAGAAGGGAATGCATTTTTTTAGTAAAGGATACTTCAGCTATTCAAGGCCAGGCCCTACTATAAATCACAACTACTGAAGCTGAGCTCAGAAGAAACCTAGAACAAACCCTAGCAAAAGAGAAGCAGAAAGCAGTACAAATCAAAAGTGAGCCTCAATGGCTGTCCTTCACCATAAGCCAATGAAAGCTGGGAATACTGAAGCTTTATTGTATCTTATTGCATACCAAGGCTCATTGCATGCAGCTCCCCTTCTTCTCCAACGTTAAGAATCCATGAAGCAGCTATAGCAATCTACATGTGAGACACATGAGTTGTCTACTTCAAACAATCAGGCAGGTGAAACCACATTGTCAATGATGACACTTTTGTTATGTGTACATCACAGAGACATTCTACATTTATTTGGCATATAAGAACGAAGATGATAGGTAGATAGGTAGATAGATAGATAGATAGGTAGGTAGGTAGGTAGATAGATAGATAGATAGATAGATAGATAGATAGATAGATAGATAGATAGATAGATAGATAGATAGATAGATAGATAGATAGATAATGGCCACAGAACCAAGACAGATGTGTGTGTGTGTGTAATACAGTAATAAGAGAGTAGGCTTTGTCTAGTGCAAGGGTGTCAAACTTGTGACATCGTGCGACGTGTTGCGACATATCGTGACTTTTTTCCCTTTGCCGGAGCTGGGGTGGGCACGGCTTCAGCATGACACATCCAGCCTATGGGCCGGCAGTTTGACACCCCTGGTCTAGTGGTTAAAGCACCAGGTTAGAAACCAAGAGACTCTGAGATCTAGTCCCGCATGAAAGCCAACTAGGTGAGAAAGTCAGTTCAACTCAACTCACAGGAGGGTTGTTGTGGGGAAAATAGAAGAAAGAGATATTAGGAATGTTCACTGCTTTGAGTTATTTATAAAAATAATAAAGGTGGGGTTTTAAAAAAAATCTAAAAATAGGAACTTTCAATAGAAGAGAGTATTTGTGGCTCAGGGCTGAACTGTGAAATCTTGGTGCTCTCTGAGCTCAGTTGACAAGCTCAGAGAGGACCAAGAACTCCACAACAGGAATGTATACACAAAACTGTGGCAATTGCAACTAATGGGGAAGACCTGGCAAGATGATTCACATAGTCTCCCTCCTTTAGACTTGCAGACATGAATAAGCAAAAGAGGATTATAAAAGCCTTGAAAGCAAAATCATGATCAATATTAAATATTTGTATACTAGTATGTCGATACATTGAAAAACCTAGAATTGTACTTGAAATATAAAAGGAGACATTCAAGTAATCTCATTTTTTTATTCCAAAACCAACAAATTTTTAATCCTTATGACTACATAAGAAAGTAAAGATTCAAGAAATAGAGAGGACAAACTATCTAATAGAAATATTATTATCCAGCTTTCATTCACTCAGTAACTGCATCTTCTTATTTGTCATCCCACCCTGGCAAAATCTATAGACTTTTTTCTATGGAATAATATGGGGGAAAAGCAGCAAAATCAGCCCAAACCATGATAATCTAATCTAAAAGCAGAATAACATGAGTTTATTATGAATGAAAAATTTCAATATATTTGAAACTTAATATACAATTAATCATAGCCTCACTTAGCCTATAAAGGCACTGCTACAATTGGGCAGGAATGGAGGTGCTCCAATTTTGCTTATGAAATAGTGCAAAATTCCATTTGCCTCCACCAGAACATCTTTGCTGTTACAGTATTGGTTAGATTTACAGCCATATGGCAGAACAAAGATAGCACCTCTCAAACCCAGAAACAATTTTCATGTTTTATTTGTGACTGTTAGGAAGTGTGTCTTGAAGTATATTAACGAAGTCAGGGTCACTGCAGAGGTATAAAAACAGAAGAATCCAGGTGGATCAGGCCAAGAGCACATTTTAGTTCAATATTCTGTACCACACAAGGGCCAAGCTAGAGCATTGGAGAAGCTCAGAAGTAGGATCACAAAGCATTCTTCTTCCATGGTTGATCTCCAACAGCTATTCTTAAAGGTATGCCTCTTGTGCTTTAAGAAGTGGTATAACAGTCTTGAAGGTTACTAGTTGTGTTAATCTCCTCCATGAAATTGTGAAGTCTCTTTAAAAGCCATAATCATAGATGATGGCAATGAACTTCATAGTTTAACTACACTTCTGGTAAAGAGTAAGGCATAAAAACTATTTTATGTAGTTAATAATATATTTATTATGGGAGAATCTATCATTGTTGTGATTCTAGACCAATTCAAGAAACAGTGTTTTGATTTCATTACAAATTGTTCAGAACCAAATATTCAATTACATTCACCTTGACCAGTGGTGGGATTCAAATATGTGAACAACTGGTTCTCTGTGTGGATGACGCTTCCGGAAGTCCATTCTGGGCCTGGGCAACAAAAAATTAGCTACCCGTTCTGCTGAAGTGGTACGAACTGGCTGAATCCCACCACTGACCTTGACATATTGATAAGATGCATGTCCACTTAATGTGGACATACATCAGTAAACATGTATATTCCAGAACAAATATGCACAGAAAAGAGCTTTGAACTCCTAATACTGATTGTATTTTTAAAATATTTTCCAATACCTCAGCTGATACATGTTATCACAGAGGTCTACCCTTACCATATTATCTCCAACATTTTGGAAATAGGTATGCACATTTCACTGTTTGCAAGTATGTAAAAGAATAATTCTTCTATTCAAAGATGCACATTCAAACATTTATGCAATATTATTGTGTTCCTATACAACACTGGTCACTGTTGCAGGTAAGTTTGAATCTGTGTCAGTATTTGTGTATTCTGTCCACAAAATTGAAAAATGTCCTCTCTGCAAATATAATCCACATAAACATTTGTATGGGAAGAGCTGAAAAACTCCCCTAGAAATGTTTCTTATCAACAACTTGTATGAGCACAGCTGTCGAAAAGAGGTGGTGCATGAAGTATGCTTATGAGTCTGTCTGCAGTGTCTAAACTGCACCGGTATCTTCATTTGGGCCTTGTGGGTTTATCAAAAAATAACTATGGAAGTCTGTCAAATCTTTGCCTGCAGAAATAGGAAACAGACAGCAAATCAATCAACTCTTCCAATAGGCATGCAATGAGGATAGAAAATGTAACTTTCTGAGACCACAAGAGGAGACACTCCAACTCTTAACTTGGACATATAAAGAATTTTAGGCTTTGGACAAGAGATTGTAATCTATTGACTGGTACTAGATATTTTGAGTTTTAATACAGACCCCATAATATTTTGTGCTATCAAAGCATCATACATATTCTTTTTCCTATATATTATGGTACAATAGCCTGATATATAGCAAGAGGGAGTCTTAGCAGAAGCAGCTGATCCAATAAACACATTGTCTGGATTGTGGATGCAAGAAAGTGTTTTCCAGGCAGACATCTGGGAAGTGGGAATTACATCTGAAGAGAATTCAGTGCAGATGTTTGAGAGATGAAAACATGCATAGGCAAAATGGATGAATGAATGAATGAATGAATGAATGAATGAATGAATGAATGAATGAATGAACGACCAGAATATTGATCTGATACAGTACATATGGAGAGCCAAAAGAGGAAGAGAAAAATGAACTAGTGGGGGGATGCTGAGCTGGAAGGAGATGCTTTTTAAAGAAGAAATTAGATGCAAGTATGGATATAGAATAAAAAGTTGAATTATGTTCACACATCATACTACACTATAATTAACCAGGGTTTATTATATTACTATTGACTTATATAATACACATCAAGCAACGCATCAAGCCATAAAAACATGGCTTACAAACTACAATGATTGGATTCATCCAACAGACTAAGCCCAACCAAGCAAATCACATAATTGCTTAATGTAGTGTACATATCCTGCCATGGGGTAGAAGGCAGGAGCATCCAGGGGTACAGGTCTTGAATGGGTGTAATCTTGGGGAACAAATAGCAGTAGTGTTGGTAATTGTGGACTACTGGAACAAAGTTGATAAAATGGACAGGAATAATGAAATAGGACCATCATGAAAACCTAAGATGTGCTATGAGTGCAATATCACTTGGAGATTATATGACACATATGCTTAAGAGAGTGTAAGCTAAAATATATTGCAGACCCTTTGGCAAAGGACCCGGAGACTGCTTAGGCATAAATGTGGGTGTTGCAGCCAAAAGGAGGTAAGAAAATAAGGAGATTTTAGCTAAATTGGGAGACAAAATATAAGTAGTGGATAAGTATGAGGCTGGAACCTGAATATACCTTTCAGTCTGGGAGGCTTTGGAGGCCCAGATAAGATGACATCAGAAAAGCAGAGTGTTATTGGGGAATGCAGTTGCGAGGTAGAAACCAAAAGTTCTCTATGGAGGTAGGTAAGAGTTATGGGTTGACAGCTGAGCAGAACACAGGCAAGGCTGGTGACAAGAGAGGGAACAGCTACTGAGAAAGCCTTCTTTTCTTTGGAAATCTACCTTACAGATAGAACTAAAGAGATGTTAAAAGTGAGAGGCCCTGTGAAAGACACTTTTGCTGAGCTAATGACATGAGGCAAATGGGTGGGATGCCTGGCACTTGGGTTGGTGATTCAAAGGGCTGCCAGCAGCAGAAGCCCCCTCCCATAGAGGGTCTCGTGGAACTGACCAGGGTTGGGCCCCTGAGTCCAAGCTGGCCAGCATCTGTTTTGGGAACTAGAGGACCTGGGTGGACAGAGAGGTAAAGAGGAAAACGAGGCTGGGTTAAAACGGTGCTAAGGGTTTAGAAGGTTCTAGGAGGAAAGATGTTGGGAGCTGTTGGGGGGGGGGCACCCAGGAAATGATAGGAGGGGGCAACAGACAACGTGGCCGGGGAGAGCAGGTTAAGCAAAAGAGAATAAACAAGAGGCAATCTCATGGGAATGGGCTCAGAAGCCTTGGTGGTTGGTTGGACAGAAAAATGGAGATGCCCAGAGCATGTTGAATTCGGGTGGCTGAGGGGGAAAAGACAGACTATGGATGCTATGGCTCATGGAATCTCATCTGTATATTGGGGGGCTTTCTGAGGCTCAGAGCAGAGTGCGTGGGAAAGACGCAGGTGCTCTAGGTGCAAAGCAAGACGGGTGAGAGTGAAGCGGCGCGGGTGGAGAGCAATGGAAGCCGTCGGGAGCCCGAGGATGCGGAAACCAGTGAGACATTGAGGCAAACGAGCTAAGGGAGGGGGAGGGAAGCAGAGATGCGGAGCCGGACGGCTTTGGACAGCGCTGCTGCGAGAGGGAGAAGGAGCAGAGGTTTCAGCGGCAGCCAAGGAACAGCCGGTACTAGAAGAGATGAGGCACACTAAGAAAGGACAGAGAGGACGGAAGCCGAGCAGGTTTCCAGGGAAGAGATGGGAGCTCCCGACCCCGGTTCTTACCTGTCTGCAGCAGGCGCGGGAGGCGGCGCTGCTTCTGCTGGTGCTGATTCAAGAAGGATGCAGAAGACAGCCGGGGAGGGGGCTGATGCCTAACCCCCTCTCCCGGCTTTCAGGGATGGATCCCGTCCCCCCGAGAGAATCCACTCCCCAGCTCCGGCATCCCTCCCTCCCTCCCGGCCGGCCGGTCGGCCACCGCCTGGCGCCCCCCTCTAGCCCGCCCAAGCAGATCCAGAGAGCGAAAGGAGGAGACAATCCCGCCCCTTTGCCCAATGCAAAGCTACGGTGCCCCTGCCCCTTTAAGAAAGTCCTGACTGACGTGTATTCTGACCAACGAGCTACCCGCATACTTTGGGGGAGCCCCTGAGTTACGGCCCACTCGTGGAGATGGGAGGGGAAGCCATACTCCGAGTGGCAAGGAGGCCAAACCAATGGATGGAGGAACTGGTGGGCGGGAGGGGAACACGAGAAACCAATTGGGGAAGCCTGAGGGCGGGGCTGATTTTTAGGATGATGTCATTCAGTGGTTTTTCAGGAAAAAAGAGGGTGGGGGGGAGGAAGAGGAGGAGAAAAAAAATCAGATGCATCGCAGGTAAAACCGGTGGGGGAAGTAACAAAAAAAAAAAAAGCAATCTTTGGGTCGTGGCCCAAACAAACGTCCCAGCGTTTGTTAACTAATCGAAGGGAACCCGACCGTCAGATAAAAAGAAAGAGACGTCGACAATTGTACAAAATGCACCAAATACTCCCACTGGCATTAAAAATACAATTCAAAAAGAGTCTAGCTACTTGTATTACCTGGAAGAACACCTGAACCTGCGGAAAATGCAGCAGCCTGGACAAAGCATCAAGCACATTACTTTATCCTGAAGATGCACAACTCCACCCTAAAAAGAGGATCGTTTCATGCATGTATTATGAAGAGGGAAGCAGCAATTGAGGAAATGCACCAGTCCATGCGACATCAGGAGAAATTAATCAAGCTGCCCTCTATGAAAGAAAATGATGCATCAGTCTGTTTAACGGAGTGGAAGTCCTATACATATACCTCAGAGAAGAAGAGGGTACTCTGAGAAAAGCGTGGATGGATGGGTGGGTGGAGAGAAGGAACTAGCTCAGGGAACATGTTTCTTCATTTTCTGAAAGAAAATTCATGCAGGAAAATATAAAAATCTTCTCAAGAACAAAACATGAACCTACTGCCCTGGAAGGGAAGGTGTTCTTTGCTGGCACCATGGATGAAATGTGCTAGCTTAGGGAAACCAGCCCAGAAATGGAAATATATCAAGGGATGCTTTAGGGGAAAGTGCAAAAATCAATCCATGAAGCCAAAGAACTGCAAATCAATGCAACATAGAAGACAATCCAGAGATGGAGAGACAGCACATGCATCATTAAAGTCCTTTCCAGATGGTGAGGTGGAGGGGAATAACACATTTTATTTTTGGTGCTATATAAATGCTAGCGCTGAATCAACAGCAGTAGAGCACACTACGTTCTCCCCACATAAATGCTCTGGAGGATCAGAGAGGTTAATTTTCCTGACATTTTCTTTAAAAACGGGACAAATATGCACTTCCTTCATTAAACATTTTTAAAGAGACAATGAATACAAAACATGTGACAAATGACAAGATGATACTGCAAAAGGACAGGTGTATTTTGTTTAATTTTATCTTTAAAAGGCTTGGCATGTACTCAGCTTTTAAAATGTAATTGTTTCGTTAAAATTCATTGGTGCATGGCTACTAGCCAATGGGTACAGTTCTTATGCAGCAACAGACCTTGGTGGCATTAGAAGACAGCATGAGTATGCTGTAGTGGGTTTAAGGGTTGGTGCTATATGGTTCCCCCTTAAAGGAAATGCTATTTGCGGGAGATATGATTAAATACTGACTTATACTTTTAACATAGTCTGCAAAAATCCCAAGATAATAATCAACAAGGTTATAATCATCCAAGCTATGTCAACACATGTAAGCAAAAACAATACACTAAATAAAGCATGCTAGCAAACCTCAGTAAGCATTAATTTACAAGCAAATATATTAAACAGCAGAGTTCAAAAGGATAATTCCATATATGAAGATAAACCTGGGAAAGAACAGAAAACTTCATTTACAGTGTGTGGCTACATACAGTGATATAAATAAAATACATCTTTCCCTACAATTACAATTACAGATGCAGAAAAACTGAGAAAATACATACATTAATATAAGTGGTCATAAAAAAAATCTGTTGGCCCCCACTTACAAAGTCAATGTCAAAAAAATTCTAGTGACTATACATACTGTGGATTCATGCATTTATAAAATTCCCAAAGGGCTAAGGAGATGGGCAGTGCATAAATGTTGAAAGCTTTTCTTTAGAATTGATCCACTGAAATTTAGCTCCAGTCTCCTATTATTACAAGAAGATAAAAAAATCTTAAAGCAGTTGGTAACAATGTATATATTTCAAAAACATGTATTGCTGTTTTCATAATAAAGTTGATTTCCTCTGTGATGGGAATGTGTCCACCATAAAGTGTTCATCAATCAAACTAGAATTCCCTCTAGTGGCCTCTTGACCTCTCTTGCAGCTTCTTGGCTTCCCTTTTCACTACTGTTCCCCCACATTTGTCCTGCCTTTTCAATCGTCTATAAAAGAGATGAAGGAAAATTTTGGATGGAAATGCAGTTTTTCTTCTACTGCACACTTGAAGGGAAAGCATTATCATCTTGATCTAGTCCATCACTGTGGCTGAAAACAGACAAGCGTGGGATACGGCTAAAGCATATTTCAGAGGGTTGGCTATAACCTATACCGCTAAAAAGAATAAAGAAAAGAAACAACAGTTAAAGTTGAAGGAAGAATTCAGAAAGTTAGAATCAGAATTACAAATAGACCCACAAAAGAAAATACTTAAGAAACAAATGGAGATAATAAAACACAAATTAAATCTAGCTGAGACGGAAATAATGGCTCAACAGATTAAAAGGGCTAAACAGAACTTTTTTGAAAATGCCAACAAACCGGGGAGATGGTTAGCACATAGATTGAAAAAAGAAAAAGAGAAAAAACTAATAAATAAGCTGCAAGATTCAAAAGGCAAATTACAGTTTCAAAGTGATACAATTAAAAAAAATATCAAAGAGTTACTTTACAATGCAGAGGAAATTCTAAAAGAAAAAATACAGCAGTATTTAAAAAAAGTAAGACTTACCAAAAATTTCAGAGAATATTCAAAATATATTAAATGGAAAAATATCCTTGATAGAGATTATAGAGGCTATAAAAAGGGGGAAAATGGTAATGCTCCCGGTCCAGATGGATTACCTGCAGAGCTTTATAAATCATTACAAGATATACTAAATCCTATTTTGAGAGAACTGTGTAATGAAATACTTTTGGAGGCTAAAATACCAAATTCATGGATTGAAGCCAATATTACCTTAATACCCAAAGAAGACTCTGATCTAATGCAAATAAAAAACTATAGACCAATATCGCTATTAAATGTAGATTATAAAATTTTCGCTTCAGTAATAGAAGAAAGACTAAATAAATTTTTGTTCAAATTTATACATACAGACCAAAATGGTTTTCTACCTAAAAGACAGATAAAAAACAATTTAAGAATGATTCTTGATGTGTTAGAGTACTATGAAATTCATCCAGGGAAACAGATGGCTTTAATATTTCTTGATGCACAGAAAGCGTTTGACAATGTAAACTGGCAATTTATGTTTCAGCAACTAGCGGAAATGGATTTTGGAGAAAACTTTATAAATGTAATTAAAACAATTTATTGTAAACAAACAGCCAAAATAATTATAAATGGTGATTTTACAGAAAACTTTAAAAAGGCACAAGACAGGGATGCCCACTATCTCCATTATTATTTATACTAACACTGTAAGTATTGAATAGAAACATCAAACAAGATATAGAAATTAAAGGACTGGAGATAAAAGATGAAAAATATAAACTACAAGCATTTGCAGATGACCTGGTTTTTATATTGGAAGATCCACTTGAAACAAGCATTAAACTTATGGAGAAAATAGAAAAATTTGGAGAAGTGGCAAGGTTGAAAATGAACAGAGAAAAGACTAAAGTGCTAACAAAAAATCTAACAGAAAAACAAAAAAAACCCAACTAGCAAAAAAAACCCCAAATCTTCAAATAGTTACAAAAGATAAATACTTGGGAATTTATCTAACAGCAAGATGCGTAACAATAAAAGAAGATAATTACGTAAGATTGCTAAAATAAATAAAATTGGATCTGGAAAAGTGGAACAACTTACAACTTTCAATGCTGGGGAGAATAGCAAATGAATATCTTACCAAAAATACTCTTTCTATTTCAAACGATTCTTGTAAGACTGGGAAAAGCCTTTTTTGATGAATTGAATACAACAATACTGAAATTTATCTGGCAAGGAAAAAAAGCTAGAATTAGACTGAAAATGCTACAAGAAGCGAAAGAAAGTAGAGGATTTGGACTGCTGGACTGAATGCTATACTACCAAGCAACTATTTTAACATGACTTAAAGAATGGATAAGGCTTAGAGACAAAAGACTATTATACCTAGAGGGGCATGACCTACAAATTGGTTGGCATACCTTTCTGTGGTATGGGAAGAATAAAATACATAAATACTTTCAAAGCCACTTTATAAGAAATGCACTTCTTTTAGAATGGGAAAAAATAAAAGCGAAAATTTATATCAAGATATCTGGATGGTTTTCAACAATGGAAGCTTTTGCTTACCCAAATTTAATTAATTACAACAAAGTTGTGATCTATAAAGATATCTTGGACTGTTGTGTTTTTGGTTCATTGGCAATTGACGAAGACACATGGTGAAAACAACAAGCTCTTTATTTCTCTCCTACAACCAAGCAAACAGCAAAAGGCACGCAAGCCTTTTATAGGGCAAGAAACCCGGACAGTGTGAACCAATAGGAATTGACCCTTTTCATGCCTTGCACATGCGCACAACGCTGGTGCCATCCTGTCTGGTCCCGGGCAGCTTTTGGATTGCCCGGGACCATTTGCAACAATCCTGAGCCTGCTTTCAGCTCTTGCAGGCTCAGGACACAACACCCCTCCCCCCTAGATGAAACACACCTAGCTTACGCACAGGTGCATTGATCAAATGCAAGGAGAGTGGAAATGCTCGGGTCTGCACGCAGGCAAGACACCTTACAAAATAATTATTAACTTAATAAAATATATCCGAAATCTTATAGTATATAAGACTCAATCCAGAGTGTTAACCCCCTCATTCAGCGACCTCATAGCAAGGTTCCTCATATGTTGACAGAAACCTCACATAATCTCCCAGATGTTTAGGTGGGCACTTGGCCTGCTGCAACCTTCTAAGGGCCGGTGAGGGTGCCTGGCCTACCTGCTCGCCTACCAGGCTAGGCAGGCCAGGACTTTGATGCCCCAAATACCTAGGTGACCCACCCAGCTGCTGACTGGCTGGACCCTCTGAGTCCAAGCCAGTGTACCGTGGAGGGGTGGAAGTCCCCGAGTCCACAATGGACTCCTCTTGGGAACACTGTCCCTCGAGCCCAAGGCCAGCAGTTGGAGACGCCTGAGTGGCGGAAGTGCCCCAGTACTCCGTAGCCCCCATGCACGTGCCAGAGGTGCCAGAGTCAGGAGCCGCCTCCATGGCAAACCCCCTTGCTACTGACTTCCTTTTCAGAGCAATAGCTGAATTATGAGAGTGCCCCTGATGGAATTCCCTTTCTATGGCTGTGTTTGATTTATGTGGATACCCCCAGTCTGTATCCCTGTCTGGAGCTCTATCTGACATTTTTGAATAATGTGGATACCCCCGGTGTGACTCCCTGTCTGGAGCAATAACGGATGTGCGGGGTGACCCCCCCCTTCCTGGGAATTCCTGTTTGGTGCCCCAAACAGCCTCTTCAGCTTGTGAGACCCTGTTAGGCCTTGGAATCTGTGACCCAGAATCCATATTCTGGTCCTCCGCCCCCCCCAGAGCAGAGCCAGGAGCAGAAACGTGGCTGTCCAGCCTCCAATGCAGTTGGTCTATGTGTCTGCGAAGAATGTGGCCATCATCCAAGGCTACTTCATATGACAGCGGTCCGGAGACCTTGCAGACCACTGCTGTGACCCAGAGATGTCCAGGCCCATAGTTCCTTGCCCAAACCGGATCGCCCACCTGAAGTCTCCTAGGTACCCGCGGTTGCGACACCTGTGAAGCCACCCGGTCTGGGTGTAACCTGTCCAGTTTGGTGATGAGGCGGCGACCCCAGCAGAGTTCTGCAGGGCTCTTCCCTGTGGCAGTGCAAGGTGTGGTGCGGTGTGCAAGAAGAAAATCTGCTAACCTATGATGCCAGTTACCGTAAGTCAGTTTCTTGAGAGCATCTTTGGTAATGTGCACCATTCTCTCTGCCTGTCCGTTGGAAGATGGGTGGAAGGGAGCAGAAGTTGCATGCCGGATCAAGTTGGCCTGAAGAAAAGTCTGGAACTCAAGAGAGGTAAATTGAGGGCCATTATCTGAAACCAGGACATCTGAAAGCCTGTGCGAGGCAAAAATTCCTCTCAACACCTGGATGGTCCTGGCAGTAGGAGTGGAGAAAACAGGAACAACCTCTAGCCACTTGGAATGGCTGTCAACGAGAATAAGGAAGAATTGCCCCTGAAAGGGCCCAGCATAGTCTATATGTACCTGTGACCACGGGGTTTGAGTTTCCTCCCACCTATGTACAGGGGCCTGAGGCATTTCAGGCCGTGACTGTTGGCACACTTGGCACCCATGCATCTGGGCCTCGATGGTTTTATCGAGCCCAGGCCACCAAAGATGGCTGCACGCAAGCGCTTTCATCCTTACTATACCAGGATGTCCCTCATGCAGAGAGAGCAAGATTCTAGACCTCAATGAGGCTGGGATAACTACCCTGCTACCCCATAACAGGCACCCCTTGAAAGTGGAAAGTTCATGCTTCTTGTGCCAGAAGGTTTGGAACTCAGTATTCGGGCACGTATCAGGCCATCCTGACAACACCCAGGTCAGCACGCGTGTAAGCGTGTGATCAGTGGCAGTTTCTGCAGCCACATCCCTAGCATTTAGGGGAGATTCAGGCAACTCCTGAATGGAAAGAATACTAATGCCAGGAGCAGGATCTGCATCTATCTGTTTAAGAAGTAGTCTACTGAGGCCATCAGCATGGCCCATTTCTTTTCCAGGTTTATGAATTAGAGTATAGTCATATGCTGACAGGAAAATGGACCATCTCAGCATATGTGGAGAAATAATACGTGGTGTCTGTTTGTTAGTGGTAAACAAACCCAGCAGAGGTCTGTGCTGTGTAGACCGTGAAATGGCGGCCATATAAGAAATCATGGAATTTCTTTATGCCAGCCACTATGGCCAAGGCTTCTCTGTCAATCTGAGTGTAATTCCTCTCTGCAGATAACAGAGTCCTTGAGTAGTAGGCCACAGGGACTTGTGTCCCATCAGCCTTCAGATGGCTAAGTACTGCTCCCACCCCCTAAGGAGATGCATCGCATGCGATGCATACAGGCAATTGCTCATTGAAATGCGCTAACACAGCATTTGAAGAGAGCAAGGCCTTAACCTCATTGAAACTCCTTTGATGGACTTTAGTTCACTGCCATGGAGCCTGCTTGTCTAAGAGCCGGTGTAATGGCTCAGCCACTGCAGCCTTATGTGGAAGGAATGCGTGATAGAAATTTAAGAGCCCCAAGAAAGCTTGCAGCTCACTTTTGGACTTGGGCCTTGGGGCCTGCTGAATCACTTGAAGCTTGGATTCAGCAGGGTGAAGTGACTCCTATCTTGCATTTATCCTGCTTCAATTTAAGGCCTGCTTTGCGGAAACGAAGCAAGACAGCCCTTAACCTTTCTGCTAAATTTTGAGATGACTCTCCAGCAATGAGGACGTCATCGAAGTAGAGACAGACCCCAGAAATACCCCGAAGTGTGCACTCCATGACACTTTGGAATATGCCAGGGGCTACATTTACCCCAAATTGCAGTCTTTTGACCTTGAAGGCCCCCCTGTGAGTTACAATCGTCTGGACCTCTGCAGATGCCTTATCAACAGGTAGCTGTTGATAGGCCTGTGCCAGATCAAGTTTCGCAAAAATGCACCCTCCTTGAGGGATGCCAGAATGTGGCTTACAACAGGCACTTGATATGCGTGCTGTTGCAATGCTTTATTCAGTGTGCACTTATAGTCTGCACATATACGGACTTCTCCATTAGCCTTTAGAGGCGTTATTATGGGGGTTTCCCATGGACTAGAATCCACAGGTTCTAAAATGCCCTGCTGGAGCAATTTGTCCAGCTCAGCATCTATCTTACTTTTGAGGGCAAAAGGCACCCTTCTAGGCTTGACCCTGATGGGCGTGATAGTTGGGTCTTACCGTAGTGCAATGGGAGGCCCCTTGTAGGATCCTAGCTCTGAACTAAACACATCAGCAAACTCCTTGCAAACCTCTGCAAGGCCCAATGTTTGCAAGTTGTGCAGCCCAGTTACATGGATTCCCAGAGCCTCGAACCAATCGAGTCCAATAAGACTCATACGTTCACCTCCAACTACCATCACATCCAGGAACTCCTCAAAGTCCTTTCGCTGCACTTTGAGTGTGGCCTCTCCCTTTACACTGACTTTAGAATTCTGAAAATCAGTGAGTATTAGATTTGATGGCCTGAGTTTAACTCGAAGGCCACTACTGCTGCAAATCCTTTTGAAGGTGTCAAGTGAAATGATTGATAGAGCGGACCCTGTGTCCAACTCCATCAATAAGGGAACCCCTTGCAACTTCACGTCAATGTGAAGTTTTTTCTTAAGGGGCTTGTGTGTCCCTGTCCTCAGAATACTCCTGTACGATGCGCAGAAACCCACCCTGTGTTGGCTGGGGACCTTGGTACCTTTTTGAAGCAATTCTTCCCGAGGTTGGACCTTCTGGCGACCCAAACAGATGGAGGCAATGTAGCCTTGCCTGCCACATGCCCGGCAAATGGCGGAGCAAAACCTGCAGTCAGCTCGCTTGTGGCGTCCACTGCACCCGAAGCACTGAAGAGATGCAGGGCCCTTGTCCGGACACCCCTTCGGCCTCCTCTCAGCTGGCTGGTGAAGTCTGTCCACCTCCTCTCCAGGATCCGCTTCTGATTCTTCTCGAGCGTCCTCTTGATGGACGGTAGCGGTGGCTGGAAGGTTCCTGGCGAGCCGCAAAGCCTTCACAGCACCGCCTGCTGCTTCTTCAGCTGCCACCTCTCTTAACGTGTCTTGGAATGAGACCTCTTCTTTCGCAAAGATCTTTTGTTGTAGGTCTCTGCTTCTTAAGCCACACACGAAGCGATCGCGCAGCCTTTCTTCCAGATCCTTGAACTCACAAGGCCTGGCCGCTTGTCTTAAGGCAGCAATAAAGTCCACAGCAGATTCACCCGGCCTCTGGTCCCTCTGCTCGAACGCATGCCTTCAAGTGATGACAGATAATTTAGGCTCATCTTCTTCTTCAACATCTTCTTCAACATCTTCTTCAAGTCAGCGTCACTGACTCCAGAAGTGCAGGGGCCACCAGATTTTCCATGATGTCAAAAGCTTCCTGTCCACAAGCACACAGAAGAGTTGCTGCCTTCAGGCCGTCTTCTCTTATTTCATTTACTCTAAAGTAGTTCTCCACCCATGCTATGTATGAATTCCATCTCTCTGGGTGGGAGACATCAAAATCAGTCAAGCGGCCGATCTTCGACATCGTAAACTTTACAACCTTCGCTAATTGCCTCCTCTGCAAGCTAACATTTGGGAAAGGGTCCTTTTGCCGAGCTCACCTCCAGCGACGCTGTACTGGCAGGCTGAGTCGCGAATGCAGGACGCCGTCTTCCCGGTCGTCAGGACTTCCTTGGTGAGTCCTAATTCTTTTTCTTGCTTGCAGGGATCCCACCTTCGTCGCCAGTGTTGTGTTTTCGGTTCGTTGGCAATTGATGAAGACGCATGGTGAAAACAGCAAGCTCTTTATTTCTCTCTCCTACAGCCAAGCAAACAGCAAAAGGCACGCAGGCCTTTTATAGGGCAAGAAACCCAGACAGTGTGAACCAATAGGAATTGACCCTTTTCGCGCCTTGCACATGCGCACAAGGCTGGCACCACCCTGTCTGGTCCCGGGCAGCTTTTGGATTGCCCGGGACCATTTGCAACAATCCTGAGTTTTCAGCTCTTGCAGGCGGCTCAGGACACAACATGGACAATGAAGGAAAATTGAAAGACAGACAAGATTTACAAGAACAAGGTATTGATCTCTCATGGTGGCCATATTTGCAAATCCAAACAAGATGAAATAGATGTTAAAACAATGGGATTTTATAAAGAACAGACAGAATTTGACCAGATACTGTTAAAAACAGATGAAAAGTTGATTAAGAAACTCTATAAATATCTGTTAAGCTTAAAGATGGGGGAAGAACAAGTAAAAGAAACAATGATAATATGGGCAAATAACTTTGGATATAATGTAGAATTAGAAAATTGGCAAAAGTTATGGGAAAGAAATGTTAAATTAACTAAAGCAATGGCATATAAAGAAAACTTATATAAAATGCTTTGCAGATGGCATATGACACCAGTGAGATTAGCAAAAATGTTTAAAAATACTTCAAAAAAGCGTTGGAAATGCAAACAAAGACTAGGTACTTATTACCATATCTGGTGGACATGCCCTAAAGCAAAAAGCTTTTGGTTAAAAATATATTTATGGTTGGAGAAAATGACTAAAAAACAAATAGACTTTAAGCCAGAATTATTTTTGTTAGGAATAATAGGAGCAAATTATGAGAAAGACTGTATATATTTAATTCTACACATACTAACTGCAGCAAGAATTGTATTTGCCCAGTATTGGAAAAATGAAAATTTACCAACTGAAGAAGAATTAATTACAAAAAAATTTAGAGTGTGCAGAAATGGATAGATAAATTTTAAAGATAAAAGACAAAGAAGACTCAGTGTATTTAGAACATGGGATAATTTTTATCAATGATTAGAAAAACGAGTTAGAGAGAAAGAAATGTGATGTAACTTTGAATATATATTAGCAAGAAGAAGACCACTGAATGATTAATTAACGTATTGTTTATGATAATTAACTATTACTCATTGTTTTTTTAAACACATGAACCCAGACATTATGCTGTTTGCTAAATATTGAGAATGCTATTTGAAAAAACCCCAACCCCAATCTCGACCCCAGCTTATTCCTAATCCTATAAAAACTAATATTACACTAATATATATATATATATATATATATATATATATATATATATATATATATATATATATATATATATATATATATATATATATATATATATCTTTGGATATTCGGGTTTTCTCTCGCGTAAAATTGGAAGTGTCTTGGCGAGATTTCGACGAAGTCACATTCGTCATCTTCAGGAAGTCCAGTTAATTAATAGCATATTACTGATAACATAAGCATGTTTCCAAAACTGAACCAAGCCAAGAAAGAGGGGCCTTTGGACATGCAGAGTTAATTCTGGAAAATTGTATATCCTATATGTTGTGTGTCAGAACAACTTGACTACCTCATTGTTGGTGGGAAGTAAGCAACAACACATTGGCTTGCAAGAGAGATGGTACTGCTTGAAATAAATCAAGTTTTGGTTTGTTTGTGGCATAATGACCAGAATGGGCTTACAGTGCATATGGTAGCTGTACACCTGAGGATTCATCCCATGTCCCACCAATTAAAGCACAAGGATGCCATTGAAGCTATTTTAAAAGTACATGCTTACACGATACCACCTTTGTCTTATCCCAGCCCACTGCCGAGGTAGCCTTCAGTGTTTGAATACTCTTTATTACTTTTTTCCAACACAAGTCTTGTTGGACAAATGTTCATTGTAAAGGATGCTGATGATGTGACTCAGGGTATAGGATCTGCTCAGCTTTATTGACCATATCTTAGCCTGCTTCAGGTATGCCTGTTTTCACTTTTTATTAAAAGAAATTGATTAAATTTCAAAAACATTGCAACTGATTTTCTTTTAGAAAAACACAACTAAATATACCAACTGCTGTTTTATGTTACTATTGTATGAGAGAACTATATGTTAAAAAAAGAAATCTAACATATCACTGAAAAGCTTTATAATAAAATGAGAAAAATTAAATATCGTATATTAAACTAAGAAACAAAATAAAACAAGCACTAAACACACACACATACACACACACACAAACATTTCTAGGTTGTGTTGTCCATGGCCAGCAGTACTATATTCTTAATAGTATTTATCAACTATTTTCTTCTACACTATCCTGGGTTCAAATGATGGCCTATCAGCCATACTGCTCTATTTTTTTAAGAATATATCTCTATAACACTTTTCCAGACAAGCACCAGATTCATGTTTAGCAATAGTGCAAATGATGGAGCACTCATTGAACATTTCCATACCAATGACCTGTCACTTAGGGCAACCTGAAAGATGATAAAACCCTTCAGATGAGGCTCATCCCCTTAATCACCTTGCGTTAAAGTTGCAAGGACATCATAAGTGGCAAACCTTATTGAGGCACCATAGTTTATGAGACATTTTTCTTCTGTGTCAAGTCTTGAAGAACACTCAAAGAAAAATTAAGCCTGGTCTGCTTTGTCAGTGAAAGATGATTGGAATATGTTATTATAGAAATAATGTAGACTGTTGTTAATTTTACAGTAAGAGTTGGATGTCTTTATATCTGTACTGAAGTTGGAAGCCATTCTTTTTTTAGTTCAATTTTTCTTTTCTTTCTCTTATTACATCTCTATCTTGCTTTCTGTTTGACTTTGCTTTCTTTTCAAGTCTCTTTTTTGCTTGTTTACATTTTACTCCGCATGTTTTTGAAATTTAATAAAATTATATTTAAAAAATATATATTGGCAGTGAAGGAGGCTATGGATTGGATGAAAAACATAAAAGATAAAGATCTCGTGTAAGAAAAAACATGAGAAAGAGATAAAAGTATCTATTCAGAGAGAAGAAAACAATTGCAATATAATCGAAAAGATCAAGAAGCAAAATTAAGAGGTACAAAAAAAATGCAGAGCAATATTTATGGAAATAATATTTGCTTTGGAGGTAGATAAAGGGACTAAACAAAGAACCTTCAGCAGAGTGAATGGGATTAAAAATGAAAGGAATGATATGGTTTGGAATGAAACTACGGTGAGGGTATATGTTGAATAGTGGAAATATACAACATAATAAACCTATGCTATGCTATGCTATTCTACACATATTGGTGTTGAAGAAGAGTTATGAAAAGGTAATGTGTTGGGAGGAAGTTGAAAAATGAAAAGGCTGCCTATGTAGCTGCTATGACTGGAAGAATACCATAAACCTGATAGCATTTGCCTACGGAATGGACAGTTATTTAATATGTATAAATACTGCATCTGTGCCCAGTATTGAAAGAATATTGCAGTGTATAAGGAGAAAGATAGCAAGAATGAATGCAAGAATTAGTAGAAGAGAAAAACAGTTTAGTAAACATACCTGGGAAAGTCTGTAGCAAAATGCTGCCTGAAAGAGTATAGGAGATGAATATGAACAAAGTTTGAGAAGTCCCAGACAAGAAGTGCAGTATAATATTTTTTTCTCTTTAGCAAATATATTAATATGAGAAATAAAGGTGTGAGTGTGTATGTGTGTATGTACAGAGAGAAAATATGTTTTCTCTCTGTAAACACATGCAAAACATGCAAAACATGTTTTGCATGGAGTTGAATAGCTGACAATGAACAATCTAGTATATGATGGAAATAAAATATGGTTCCATGCTGAATACTTAGGGATGTGTAAAGTCCCCTTGGTTCTTTGATAACATTCTCAAGAAAAGAAGGATGAAAAATTTAAGGAAGAAAGGCAATGTATGAAGCCATGCATGAATGTGAAAGAAGCAAAGGTGGTTTGCAAGGATAGAAAGTAAAAAAGAGATATAGTGATTTTTTTTAATATTATGTCTTTAATTTCTTTGATTTACTATTTCTTTTCTATGCTCTACATATGAAAAGTGAATAGCATCACAAGTATGTATATATATATATATATAAATAATTACTATATACTCTCACTAGAAGCTTCATTCTTCATACAGACCCTGAGCTGCTGGGAATCTATTAATTAAAGAAGGAACCTTATAATAGTTATCTGTAACTTGAGCTATAGAGTTGAGCTGTAAAATCCTGACATCTTGAGATAAATTGCTTGAATCTGTGGAAAGTGAAGCCTTTAAAGTATTATAATCATAGATAAAGGGAAGCTGCAAGAGATAGCCCATTCCTCTTGCACTTGGTCTATTTCTAGGCAGTAAAAGAAATACCGTAAGCAATTATCTTTAAGACCCATCGACTTCAGTTCCCCAAATTCCTCAGCCAGCATGGGGGGTTTAATGCCCCAACAACACAGAGGAGTATCTGATTCCTTGTTTTGCTTTCTTGATTTGAAAGAATGAATGTTCCATTTTAAGTCCTCTATGCTTTATTGCAGAGAATATAATGAAAAGAGGAGCTTCATGACACTTTGTAGCAATAGCACTTAGACTTATATACCGCTTCACAGTGCTTTACAGCCCTCTCTGAGCAGTTTACAGAGTCAGCATATTGCCCCCAACAATCTGAGTCATCATTTTACTAACCTCGGAAGGATGAGTCAACCTTGAACTGGTAAAACTCGAACTGCTGGCAGCCAGAAGTAGCCTGCAGTACTGCATTCTAACCACTGCACCATGGTTGGACTATGCTAAAATAGGCCTTGGTGGATAGTGTTTGATTCAGCTGGTTACAGGAACTCAACTGTTGTCTTAGTATCATCTAACAATCAGCTTAGACTTCTGGCAAGCAGATAGCCTTCTATGTGGGGAATAAAGAGAAGGGAAAGAAGTCATCAGGAGAAAAAAAGAGAAAGGGATGTGTGTATGTGTGTCAAAGAGAGAAAAGTTGACCACACCTCTTCTGGGGTCTGATTTAGGCTGCTTGCTTCAGACCTACTTTTTTATGGCCTGCAATTTAATCTCCCCAAAATGACTTCAATAAGAATTTCACCATCAGCAAAATGAAACCCCTCCCCCAAAACAATCTACCCTTAGTCTAAACCAAATTTTATTCATTGGCAAACAGAATGCTGCTGGAAAACAGGCAGCTATTCCCAGTACTACCTACCCTGTTTTCCCCCCACTGAGATAATTCTTGAGGAAAACCTCTGCTGCACATGGTTGATACTCATATAATTTTCTGGGGAAATCACAGGTGAAATATAAGAAATGTCTCTCCAAATGCATATTCTGTTTGCAATTCAATGCATATTCAAATATTCTCCCTTAGGGAGGAGCTGCATTATCACACTATAATGTACCCTTTGCATGCTGAAGCTATATACTCTATTTGATCTCCAGTCTCTCCAGTTTGAGTGTGTCAGAACAGAAAGGGCTGATCCAAAGGGATAGGCTGACTTGCTAGGCTGCTTCTGCTAATTGAGAACATGGCTGCTTGTCCTGCCTTCACTTGTCTCTCTGTCTCAAACCCCAGTATGAAAGAATGCTCTATTTGTTAGGTTTGTTCATATGTATCGAGTAGAAAACATTAAAATGGTCTTATAGTGGATAAATTCATTCGTCCGTTTTGTAGTGTCATTACAGATTGGCAGTAAAGGATTATTCTAGCCTTGCCTGAAGACATCAGAAATGACATCTAAATCCTTCTGCATGGAAAGAAACAACTTCTTTATCTGATCATTCCTGCATATCACTGAGGAGGGTCAGAAGACTGGAAATTCAGTCCATTAAAATGAAACTGAAGGGACTGAGAAGAAAAATTGGGGAGGAGGCATAGATCTGAAAGGATGTTATAAGTGTCTCTCTTCTTCCAGAGTGAAAGACATATAATAATGGGTTTAAGGTAGAAGAAGGCAGATTCCAATTTAATTTGGGGTGGGTGGGTGGGTGGGAGGAATTCTAGTAGAAAAGGCAGTTCAATAATGGAGCCAATTATCCAGAGGTTCAAGCAGAGGCTGGCAGCCAATTGTATGGGATGCTTTAGTTGGAGCAGGAGGCAACATTGGACAGTCTTATTAGCCCCTTCCAATTTCAAGCTTCTGTTATTTTTCCAGAGACTTCGTGCTGGATTCTATTTCTGTACATATCTGAATATTTTTTTAATGTCCTTTTTATTCCACACCCAGTCTCCATAGTAGCGGTAAGTTAATTTTAGATAGTGCACACAACAATCATTCTATAATGTCAAAATCTCTTTCCTGGATTATTGTTTCTTGTGATGATGGGGTAAAACTTTAAAAAAAAGGAGAAAAGCATATCAATCTGAAAGCCAATGCATACATTTGATCCAGGGTAGGTACTTAATTAATTGTTAATTAATTAATTGTTAGAACAATTAATCAGTGGAACAATCTACTGTACCTCCAGAAGCTGTGAATGCTCCAACACTGGAAGTTTTTAAGAAGACGCTGGACAGCCATTTGTCTGAAATGGTATAGGGTTTCCTGCCTGAGCTGAGGGTTGGACTAGAAGCCTCCAAGGTCCCTCCCAACTATTATTATTATTACTATTACTATTATTATTATTATTATTATTATTATTATTATTATTATTATTATTCATTGCACAGTCAGCCAGATGTTCAGACTGGATTTGGCATTTTTGTCTACCTATCAAGCCCTTACCAAGGACCTGGGATAGGCAGATGTGGATGTGTGATGGTATTACAGATATTGTCGCAGGATGGAAGCAGTTCCTAATAAGGCTGCCTTCTGCAATTGACTAATGGTGAATTTATCAATGCCAATGGTGTTCAAGTGGTGCTCCAGTTGTTTTGGGATTGCACCTAAGGCGATGATGATGATGATGATGATGATGATGATGATGATGATGATGATGATGATTTAGAAAATGGTGTTCCCTTCTTCATCGAAGCTAACTATTCGTGATGGGGATAGTTTTGTTAGTGGACATGACTTGTTTTTAGCTTGCAAAGACTCTTGCCAATCTGCAGAGGAGCAAAAAAAGAGTAGCAACATAGGGAGAACAATTTAGAAATTAACCCTTCTCTCATTACAATATAATTGGATTACACTATTACTTGGTTTTTCTTTAAGATTGTTTCTGACTTGTTCAATAAAGATGGTAAAAACAAATAAGGGATTATGGCTAGATATTAGCTACCAAGGAGAGTGACAGACTGATGGAATGGAACTTTGTGTTTTTTACATTTGCTTGTGCATTTCTAATAATTCACAGTTGTGATTTATCAAAGGAAAGCAAAGATATAGGCTCACAATTTTTTATTTGTTCTAATATTCTGCAGTATTTATTTTGATTGTTTGATTGAGTTAAGAATGTAGAATGTCATAACAATTGAACTTAAATTATATTAAAAAAGAAATATTTGTGCAAGATTAAGGAAGTAAGAATTATACAAACTTCAGTAAGATATCTTTAATATTAATCTTAGGATAAATACAGAATATTAGAAACTGGACGAGAAATTTTCTAGTCTCATTTTGAAACATTTTGGGATATTTCTTCCCAGGTTTCTTACCACTTGGACTCAGTTGCTTTTTAAGAGCTAAACTACCATTAGGCTCCTATTCTATCTCTTCATTGTTTATGTCTAATATTCCTTCCATTATTTTCACAGCTTCTCCACAATCTCTCTCTCACAGAAATAGGAGTATGAACCGACCTATAAGTGAGTAGTGATTAAGCAAAGATGATGCCAAGTCAGCTCAAATCCTCTCGTTGCCATCAAAATGCTTCAAGGTAGAGTTGACAGCAACTATTTTGAGGAGGAGCATGAGAGAACCTCACTGCCAGCTGAGCAGGGTGTGTCTTAGTACCAAAAGGCTAGTTTATGAGGTGCTAGGAAGTTGTGGGTGCCAACACAGGGAATGCTAAAAGAAAGGGAGAACAATCAAAAAGAAAAGAGTATATAAGATCTAGTTGATCAAAAATGATATGGGCTACTTAAACCAAGATTCTCTGAGGAAGTGGGTTAGCTGGGGGATGAGGCATTTCCATTCTTTTGTCTTGAAGTTGCCTGGGAAGTTTGATGTGAGCAACATCAGATAGTGAGAAAAGAAAATGCATCATTATGTTTGGAAGTAGTGTCGATGTGCAAAGGATTGGAGTTACTTTAATTTCTCATTTATGAGATATAATTTTAATTGATTTTTAAGAATGTTGATTCCAAAGTATTAAAGCTTGTAAAGGTTAAAAACAAACCAACCCATCAACCACATTTGAGCAGACCTTATAAAACAAACTATATTCCAAACAAATTTTGTTGACAAAGCATACGATAATAGAATTATAATATTTAAAACAAATAGCCATTTTGTTGCATTGGAAAAAATAATATGATCTGCCAATTTCAAATACTTTGTTTTGCTATGAACTAAATCTGCCTCTGGTGAATTCAGTTCCTTTAAGAAAGTTTTCTACTATCAATGGTACCCCATTTATGCTGTCACATCAATACCCAACATAGAGATCAAAGAAGTTCTTAGCAAAACAAAAAACAAAAAAACCATCAGTGCCTTCAGGATTTCACATGCTTCAGGGTTTCACATACTTTTAGAAGAATTTCAGAACTGAACTCTAAATTTCAGATCTTGGGAAAACCACATTCTGAAAGGTAATGGAAACCCTTTAGATTACGACTGTGTCACTTAACATATAGACCATCTTTTTCAATATGCCATCATGTCAATAAGTTTTACCACAGTATTTCAACTTTATATTTAATTTAGTCAGATGAAGAGTATATAAATTGGCTATTCCTTGTTCTCATGTCTTCTGATTTTGTATTTTTTAAATATTTATTTGGAAGGCTTATTTCTGGATATTTGTCCTGGTCAGACAGAAGAAGCAAAAAAAATGAAAGTACAAAGCTTACTTGTCATTTTTTCTGTCTGACCAGATTTTTTCACACTGCTTTATTCTATTTGTTCTATTCATCCCATTTTTCTATCTGTCCCACTTATGACTGAGGAATGTATTGATCTTGGGGATATAATTATTATTATCATTGATTATCTCCTTGATTAGTTTCCATCCATTGCTCCTTATCTTGCTTCTGGTGCTTTGGAAAATACATGAATCCCCTCTTCTTTGTGGCAGACTCTCAGATATTGAAACACTGCTATCATGTCACCCCTAGTCTTTCTTTTCACTAACCTAGACATAACCCAATTCCTTCAACCGGTCTTTGTATTTTTTTAGCCTCCAGCCTCCTAATCATCTTCTTGCTCTTCTCTGCACTCTTTCCAAAGTCTCAACATCCCTTTTATATTGTGGTGACCAAAACTGGATGCATATTCCTTTGTGTGGCCTTACCAAGGCATTATAAAGTGGTATTAACACTTCATGTGCTCTTGATTCTATCCCTCTATTAATGCAGCCTAGCACTGTGTTGGCTTTTTTGGCAGCTGCTGCACACTGCTGGCACATATTTAAGTGACAGTCCACTAGGACTCCAAGATCCCTCTCCATGATCCCTCTCACACTTACTGCTATTGAGCTATTAAGTTTCATCTAATCTGTACTTGTGCATTTGATTTTTCTTGCCTAAGCGTAAAACTTACTTTTCTCTATACTGAATTTCATTTTATTAGATAGGGCCCAGTATTCATGCCTGCTGAGATCCATCTGGATCTTGAACCTATCTTCTGGGGTGTTGACTATTCCTGCTAGCTTGGTGTCATCTGCAGATTTGATGAGTTCCCCTTCTATTCTCAACCCATCTATTCTATTCTCTGTATAGACATTTTATTCTATATTCTATATTCTATATTCTATATTCTATATTCTATATTCTATTCTATTCTATTCTATTCTATTCTATTCTATTCTATTCTATTCTATTCTATTCTATTCTATTCAGCTAATAGACATATCTGATATATTGTATTTTTGGGGTAAATAAAGATTAAGGCCTTGACTGACTGAAACAGGACTGGGCTGCCTTTATATTTGGAAGAAAGACCACCAGATAATTCCAGGGTTTAGGCCAATCAAAAAAACAACATAGATTGGGGACAAATCATGCCCATACTGCTGTTGAGAAAACTATATGTCTCTATCCACGAAGTGACCAGTATTTGAGCTGTATTCAAAGATTTTTTAAATCCATTAAAAAAAAATCCCAAAGAGGATTACTTGGTGTTCTTTTTATGGCTTTATCACAGTTTCTTGCATGTAGAGGTACTCCTCAACTTACAACCATTCATTTAGCGACTGTTCAAAGTTGCAATGGCACTGAAAAAGTTACCTATAATTGTCGTAGCATCCTTACGGTCACATCATCAAGATTGGGCACAACTCATTTAACAACCGCCTTGCTTAGCTACAATAATTCTGGTCCAATTGTGGTTGTAAGTCAAGGGTTATTTGGATGTAATCCTCTAAAAGTCAGAATTCATCTTATCATAGAACTTTTACATAATTTTAATATTTTCCCTATTAATGAATTAATCCTTGGGATTGATATCGACTGTTTTATCAATTTAATAATCAGATAAATCCCCATCCACACTATCCCCACCACGCTCAATGCTGGATTTGAATATCAAGACCTATTGTAAGACATCCATGGGATTCCTGTATTCTGATTCATACAAAACCTAATTTTTTAAAATGCTACTGTGGTACAAAATGCTGCGATACAGAGGAGCAGAAACTCAACTGAACCCGGCAAAAATGGCTACTTTGTTGTAGCAACAGTTCAAAAGCCTTTCAGTAAGATTCCCATGAATGAGGCATGGCTCCTCCCTTCTTGCCCTCCCTAGTAATGGAGAAGTCTATAAAGGGCAACCCAACTGGTTCAACCAACTTGGGAAGGGCAGAAGAGATGACTCATGCAGCTTCTGGGCAGGGAACAGTCTTCATTCTGGTTTGGGGTTTTTTCCCTCTGATGCAAGATGAGATTTCAATATCAGGGCAGAGCAGAATTTGACTTCTCCTGCTGTGTTCTTTGGTCTAGGAGGTAAGTGAGGTTTAGAATATGAATGAAAACAAGGGGTGTGGTGCTGGACATCCAAATGCCTAAGTTGTCATTTTCAAGTGATGCAGCTTCCACTGAACCGGCTCAGACTTGTTGAATTGCCACAATCTTTCTTGGGATGGGAGTGGTACAGATGAGAGCAGGAAGATTTACAGAAGGGGGGAGGCTTCGGTTAAATAGGCTTCAGCCTATTTAGAACCTGAGGCCCAACAAATCAAATAGTCAATGGCCTCTTTGATTCTTCTTGCCATACTGCACTACAGCCTAGGCTGCTGATGGTCTCCCATGCTGCATCCAGCTGTTTCTTAAGCCAACTTCAGAAATTCCCATGCAGTTGGCAGTTGCTCGATCTGGTCTAAAGCTACCACAAGACTTGATTGGTCAATCCCCTGCTTCTTGCCCATTCCATCTCTGCAGGGAAGGCGATGTTACCTTGTTTGGTCCTGTATGGAGAAGCTACCAAAGCCTGCTGTTTCCTTTTTAGGGATTATTTCCTCCTCACAATCTCCGCGTCTTTCTTTTGCTTTCCCAGATCTTCACAAAACACTTCTTTACACCTCTTTCCCACATATTTTGTTGGACTCTATAAAAAAACTCTTTTTTCTTTTTTTCCTTATGGTACCATGGTACTATTGCTGCAACGATAACTAAAGCTGTAGGAACAGGTTGTTCTTTCACTTCAGTGGGTCCATGGAAAATCTGTAATAAGGAAGCACTGATAGCTCAGCTTAATAAAAATAGAGTAGAAATGTTCCCAGGTTAAAACATAAGAGACATTAACAAACATAAAATAAAGGCAATGGGAAAGCAAGGAAAGCAGGCTTGACTAATCCTGAACAGAAATGGAAGCAGTGCTTGCAGGGAGAAGTAAGGGCTGAGTGGAGCCTGAGCTTCTAGGGTTCAGGATGGGTCATTGTTAGATCAATCACAAGATATTATTCCAAACAAAACAAAACAAAAAACTTTTGGCCAGAACAGAACATATAGCCAAATTGCCCAAGCCACAAGAAAGAAGGAAGCAGAGCAGACCATGCAGGCAACCAGAATTGCTGTTGTTATTCTAGAATGGAACAAAGCTTCTGACACCAGGTACACCGAAGATCTTAAGATAGCTCACTTTGGAAAACAGCTGTTTCAGTATTTCTGGAAAATGCAGTAGCAGGGTGCATTTGCAATGAGCTGGGAGTGGGAGACAGTATCTGTTTCTGCACTCAAGAACTGATAAATTACCCATACTGACAATGGGCCAAGCAGAAAATGTGTATTGGCCTTTAAAGACCAGTAGATAAATTGTGAGTGGAGGGCTATTAAAGCTAAATATCTCTATTTTTTCGAGAGTTTGAGCTGGGCTGTCTGCAGAAAAGAAAACCTTATATAAAATTAAAAGTCCCATTGTACAATCAAAGAGAAGGTTGGCTGTGTTGGTTGGAGGTGATATTAGTGGTCATTCAACAGTTCTGTAGAGCATGGAGCCGGGAGTTCTGGGAGTTATTCAACACACATATGGAGGGAACCTGTTTGGAGAAGATGCTCATTGTAGATGCTCATTATTATACTAAACAGATCCAGGTAACCCACAAGAGTAGGCTGAACTGAGATTCTGAGGACACAGCCATTGTCTTGATATGTAGGTGAGTCAGATTAAGCCATAGTACTATTCATGTGTTTGGGCATACCATGGTATGTGAACAATTGTGTTTAATTCATTTGAATTTAAATTTAGCTTTAGTATATATTGTGAGCCAATCTGTGTGAAATATACAACTGGTAGTTCTTTTAGAGGCACAGAGATAGGAGTTCTGATCTGTGTGCAGTTTAGGAGAGCTCATTGCCAAATTATTTTCCACAGATATTTTGCCTTTTAGGAGTACCTGCTAACCTCTGTTTCTGCTGTTTGTGCCATGATCATAAATCAACTAGACAGGCGTAAGCCTCAGGTCTTCTCTCTCCCATCCAAAAGAAAATCAGCCCATTAATGTTGCTTCTGAAATTTCTTATTGCTCAAGAAAATGAGAAGCACACAACATGAGCATCACTTGGAGGATTAATGGCCTATAAAAAGAGGCCTTTACGAATGTGGTGCCTTCTCTGTACTTGAGCCTTTACTCTTTTCAGACTTGGATGAAAATGAATTGTTTCTTTTCCTGTTTTGGAAAATTGCTTGTTTTCTCAGATGCTTTTATCTTAATTGGTTAAAATAGCCTCAATTGCTTGCTTAACTGATTTTATCATATGGGCATGTTTATAGAATTTTCTTTCCTCCTCATTATTGTTTGATGTTTAATGTTCACTTGCCTTTATCTTTTGAAGGGATAATTTTTAAAAAAAACAACTATATTGTCTAACAGATATCATATACTGTATATATATAATTATGTAGTAAAAATATATACACTATTATTTTTCTCTTATGTTAAAATTAATTGTGTTAAGATCCTACCTCCAGCACTTTGAGTTATGTCCATGATGAAATAGCATATTTGGATTGAATTGTTCACACTGGATTGATTTCTGGCAGAAGTGATGGAGCAAAATTTTATAAAGACTTCTTGTTGCTAGGCATACACTAACATTAGATCATCCTGACGGGCACATATACCAATGAAAATCTCCATTGCATACATAAGACATTATTTATTTATTGCACTTCTATCTTGCCTTTCTCTGAGAATTCAACATGGTATACCTGGAGGGCTTCCTCTTATTTTATTTTCTCAAGAATCCTATGAAGCAGGTTGGATTGAATGGCTCCATGAAGTGGATTAGACCAAAAGTCACTCAGGTGAATTCAGAGGAATAAGTCAGAACTCAAACTGGGAGTCTCAGTTTAATATCTTAACCATTATGTTACACTACATAGGCATGTATGCAAATACACAATTACACGTCAGTGTGAGGCAGACATTTATATTGATGTAAATATATCAGTATCTAACAGAAAGCTCATTGGCTTTAAAATGTGTTTGGGACAATGTTTCCCAAACAGCAACCCAAGCTGTATTGGAAAACAATTACTGATCCCTAGAAAAAAGATATATAAAAACACTAACTAAATTGACGCTATCAACTGCATATAGAGAGAATCAATATAAAATGATTTACAGATGGCATTTAACACCGGCGAGATTGGCCAAAATGTATAAAAACATAGACCCGAAGTGTTGGAAATGTAAAATTAAAGAAGGAACATTTTATCACATGTGGTGGCTGTGCCCCAAAGTAAAAAATTATTGGGAACGGATAAGAGAT
>NW_015386394.1:2624808-2660712 GCF_001527695.2 Protobothrops mucrosquamatus
GTAAAATTTTGGAATGCGCAGAAATGAATAAACTTACGTTAGAATTAAAAGACAAGGAGACGTCAGAATTTTATGAAATTTGGAATAAATGTTATAATTGGCTAGAACAGAGAAAGAAAAAGACATAATTATTGATGTATATAAAATGTAAATAAGATGTAAAGAATATTTAAAATGTAAAGCACTGTTCTGTTAGAAGAAAAGATTTATGTTTATATAGTTTTTGGTGTATGGTGTATGGTGAAAAATAAAAAAAAATTGAAAAAAAAACAAAACACTAACTACACCATGATCTTGCCAGAGCTCTAGATCACAGGTGTCAAACTCGCCCGGTCATGTGTCGTGATGTATTGTGACTTTTTTTGCATTGCTGGAGCTGGGTTGGGTGCAGCCTCCGTATGATGCAACCGACCTGCAGGCCGGCAGTTTCACACCCCTGCTCTAGATGGATGAAAAAAAGGGTACTGAAACTTACAACCAAAGCATGTATGATCACACAAGCTAAGCCTTAAAAACTTACTTTAACATTGGCAAAAGGCTATCTGACATTTTCCACTTTATCATATTTGTAGTTCTTGGTGGGGAAAAAAGGCGTTGAAAAAAGTGTCTCCAGCTATGTAAAGTCTGACCTATCCAGATTTGGAAGCAATTTTATGAATATAGAATGCATTTATTCAATGCTAATTTCATTACATTTTTATCAATTAGCTCAAGGGCTTGCATTCATACAACATCCTGAACATGAACTAATCACAAGGGTAAGGTTGGCATAAGACACTAGGCTAAAATCTCACTGCCTAGTTCGTGGCTCAGTGTGCTGTTTGATTATAATGCTAAAGTGGCAACAAGCTTAATTTTTATGGCCCTAGTTTCAATTTTGTTGAGAACAAGAGTACAATAGGTCTTTCAAACTTATAGTGAATACAGACATTCCCTTTAAAGAGGTCTAGATACTAAAAGGGGTAAAGAAAAGGTAGCTTGACCTGTCAATCTCAGATGATTGATAATGGCCAGAGAACACAAAAGCCTATGAAATTCAAACATCAAGAAGTCAAACAAGAGGGTGGATTTCCCATTTGGCCTTGGTGTTTTGTGGTCTTTTGTGTTTTCTCCTCTAAAGTTAAAGGGCAGAGTCTCAGCAAACAGCCAATGGGCTAAAACCAAATGGATTTTAACAGCAAAATGAGGCCAGGGAAACTTGTTGCAATATACTGTTTTATGGAGTGAGATCTAGACTGGGTAGGCATGTTCCGTAGATGTGTATTTATGTGATAACCTGGATGAGAGCAGCTATTATTCTTGAGCTGAAGCGTCTGAAATTAGCCTCTTCAAGAATGTTCAGTTCTTCTCCTTTCTTTCCACTTTCTCCATGATCTCTGAGTTTGCTATATATAATAATGACTTTAAATTTTTAATGAATCTTTGGTGCTCACAGTGGGAACACACATCTCCCTGACGCATCATGCCACTTGTAGAAAGGAGTTGCGACTTACTTTCTTCCTGGCAAGTGAGTGAGATAGGAATTTCTTTGGAGTAAAGTGAGTGGGAACCAACAAGAACCCAAGCCACTGCTATCACATCTCTACATACAGCCCATTACAAAACTCTCAAAGTAATACAACTATTGTAGTAAGTCACCCATTTCTGGCCTTAATTCCAGGAACATCATGATGTGTCACCTATGTCATTCTCCCCTAGAGACTGAATTTCATTTTCTTAAACTTTATTTTTATTTTTTATTTTCACTTGCCTTCCTACTGTAAAAGAATTGATCAGCCTGTAATGTAACACAAGAATATATTTCTATGAAAATGACAATAATCTTACTTTGCTTTAACCAGACAAGGCTCTGGGCCTACGCTGCTTCTCAAGCATTGGTACATACATTTGTATCATAATTTTCTAGTTGACATTACAACACTTGCCTCCACAATATTTTTAACATGGGGAGAAAGGATGCAAGAAATATTGCTACACATTTCTTAAATACCATGCTTCACTCATTTACTAATGTATTTACACACACGTATTTAATTTGTTGCAATTTCACAGAGATCTCTGACACTTCTTCACTCCAAGAAGGACCAAGACTGCCTAGTTTGGCATCAGGTGATCCTTAGGGTCAGGTAGTAGTGTGTCCGTCCCAGTCAGGTAAATTCCTTGTCCTTTTTTAAATATATGTATGTCAGGGACAATGACAATAAGGAGGTTGTTGACAAGTACCAGTGTCAACAACAGTGTGAAGAAGAGCTACTCCCAAATAGGACAGAACAAAGGATTTAAAGAAAAGCCATAAAATCTATATAAATAAAAATGTAAATGTTCATTTGTTCAAAATCTTAAATCTCTGAAAGTTCTTCACCGATTGCTTTGAAATTTTGATACAACGTTGCATTCGAATACGCGCGTGTTGTTATATATCTACTATTATATAGATGTCACACCTGTGACAGGTAAAAACATGTTTTTGAAAAACAGCGCCATCTGTTGGACGTAAAAGCAACACACTTCTTTTCCATTTAACCAGACTGAGCCACAGCAACGCGTGGCCGGGTACAGCTAGTGATATAATAAATACAAACAAATCAATCCCATAGGCAGATGGAGATCTTTAAAGAAGTATCTCTAAAGTGCCTCTTTTCATTCTGAATCCTTCTTACTGATGCTTATTATACCAACATAGGGCAGACTATAATAATTAAACATCAGCCATAGCCTAATTCTGGGTGAGGTTTTAAATAATCAAGTGCTCATGAAATCTTGTCAGGGCTAAACTAATTAAATGCATCTTTGGATCAAACAAGGATTTAAAAAGCACAATTAGCATCAATTGGTAGACAGATAATTAGCAAGAACAGAGCTGTTGGTGCCTCCCCATTCTCTACCAAAAGAAAAAAAAAGAGCCAAAACTATTATTTGATTGGAGAGTGGGGAAGCAGACTCTTTGTATGCCCAAACAATGCACTTTCAGTAGTAAAAGTTTCATTAGGATAGCTCCTAAAACAGGAAAGGGTTAAATAATGTGGTACACAGTACTAATGTCCAGGAGTCCTCTACATTTCCTGGGACTTAATTGCCTATCAAACATAGAACATGATAACAAGCATTTTTATAAGTTCAAACTTTTAAATATCATAGCTTTCTAGTGATTGCTTAAGCCAATACACTGAAAACTATGGCCACTTCTTCTGATCATAATGCTATATGTCAGGGGTTCCCAACCAGAGGGTGCGAGACAATATTCCAGGGGTGTGTGAAAACTTGGGTTTTCAAAATTATAGTGTATATGCATAATTTGTTGCCGTTATTTCGAACTTTTGTAAAGAGTGCAAGAATATATCTATATCACAAGCGTTCTAGGGCTGCGGGGTATAAAAAAGGTTGGGAGCCGCTGTTATATAGAACCATATCTTCAACAGGGGAGGGAGGAACAACACAACTGATACTAGCTTGAGGAAACCACTGCATGCAGAATATGGATCCACCAAAATATTTCTATCAGAAACACGCCCGCTTGCATCAATTCATTTTTGTGATGTCAGTCCTTCCTTCATACATTGTTCTAACACTCCAATATTAGATCCAAAAAACATATTTTTCCCCTCATGGGGCTTTAGAAGAATGCAAACAGATGTATTGGAATATAATTTCAACTTCCCCCAAAGTTTTATTAATTTTTTAGAAGCAGAATTCCTTTAGAATTAAGTATAAAGTTAGGTTTGAACTTTATCTCTATCCTAGAATGTGGCAAGAAAGTCACAAGGGCACCATGAAATATTTTAATTTTTCAGGAAACACAGTGATATTTGACATCTGTCAGACAGCATGCAAACTATTAGCTTAAGATACTTCACAGTTTTGGCCTCAGAGCATTATGAAAAAATTACAAAGCCACAAAGGATGCCATAAACCGAGAAAGTTTGGGAACCTCTGTTCTATATTGCATTTTGAGTTAAAAAGATGCCAAGCCATGTACCAGGCGAGGACTCTTTTACTTTTGTGCCATGTTGATAAGGAATGGGCTTATCTTGGATAAAAGAGAAAAAACATGCACTGCTAAAAGTCTGTGATTACACAACCAAAGTTTGGCAGCAAAATAAGTAGGTATTGTGGCAGCAGTACAGGTATATCTCAACGTACAACTGTAATTGGGGGCCAGACTTTCTGTTGCTAAGCAAAAGTTAGGTTGTTAAATCAGTCGCACCCAATTTTATAACCATTTTTCTCATGGTTGTTAAGTAAATCATTGCAGGTGTTAAGTGAAACATGTGACTGTTAAGCAAATCTGCTCCCCCCCCCCCCCGGTCTTTGCTTATTGGAAGCTGACTGGGAAGGTTGCAAATGGTGATCACATGACCCTGGGACATTGCAACCACTGTAAATACACGCCGGTTGCCAAGCACCCAAATTTTGATCACTTGAAGGTAGAGATGTTCAACAGTCATAAACATGAGGGCCAATCATAAGTTACTTTTTCTGTGCCGCTGTAACTTCGAACTATCGGTAAACAAAAGGTTTTAAGTTGAGGACTACCAGTACTGGGCCCAAGGATCAGATAAATGGAGTTGGGAGACCACACCTGTCACATGCTCCTCCATGAAAATATCGGAGTGAATCAGAGCTCTTGGTCATGCCACTACATGCCCCAACCCCTTCCTATTGCATTCCATCACCAAAGGCTTTGAATCTTGATCAATTTCACGCCAGCTCCCAGCAATGGCCATCTCAGCCTAAAATTCTTTGGTTGATACACCTGCTTGACCCAGGTGAGTTAAAGAAAAGCTGCATTCATACATGCAGCTTGATTAGTGTTCCTTTGAGTTCGTTTTTCATGGCTTAATTTATTGTCTTGGTGTTCGATAGTGCAAGCAGAGACAGTGGATTAATACAAAAACTGGATTATGTGTGTTGTAGAATGCAGTCTAGCTTGCTGAATATAAGTAGAAGGGCGGTTTTTAGTTCAACAATGTAGTAAGATCATCCCCTGCTGGTAGACAGATAAAAATCACCGCATTTCCTCCTACAGTATCTTCCCCCCCCCTCCATGCTTTGCTGCTTTGCCATGAAAAAGGAAGAGGGACAGAAAACCTCTGGACCTCAACCTGATACAAAAGCTCCCTGCAAGCGCCTTGTTCATGATGCTGGTGAGAAGAATGTTCCTTTCCTTTGGTCACCAACTGGGGAGGTGGAAAGGAGGGAAGTCAAAGGGAGAGAATAAACTGGGGTCTAAAGGCAGTGAAAAATGGGGGGACACAAAAGGATAAAAAAAAAAATTAAGAGGTTACCACTTACATCTTGCTTATGGTCCCCAAGAAATTTGCTTCCAAATAAATATCAGATTAGAATAACATTTTGGCTGGGAAATTCTGGGAGTTGACATCCACACATCTTCAGCCTGCCAAGGATGAGAAAGGCTGCTGGAAACAGCTGATAAGAGAAACACACTACAGATTCCATTCTGATGCCACTGGAGGAGTGGGAACGTCTTTGCTTTTTCATACCATAATCGAATACACTTCATGTATGCAGATATCTATAGTATTTTGCATCTCAGAAATACTCTGTAATTCCTTCTTTCATGGAATTTTACTGCATCTCTTTTAGATCCTGAGCAGTTGTATTCTTATTTTACAGACCAGGAGACTGAGGGTCAATCAAGGGGCTGAAACTGATGTTTCCCGTATTTTTTCCCTGTAAATGGCTGCATCCTAATGTGGGCTAGCTAAGGAAAACTATGATATCACCTTAATGTCCTCAGATTATCTTCTCTCTCTCAGGTTGTTGCTATTGTTACTATCAGCTTTTCCCAAGAAATTCAGTGTACCAAACATGTAACATGTTTGCTATTTTCTCTTCACAATAACCCGGTCACGGAGGTGAGACTGAAAGAACAATCTGGACATCTACAATGTTATGAATCCAGAATAAGTCTAATACGCTTTATCTAGAATTGCACCTCACTAGGGCTGTTTATTTAACATAAAAACCTTTCCTATACTCAAAGTGCAGCAATGGTGTCTGGGAATTGAGGGGAGGGAAATGGATAAACGGGGTTTCTTTGCCTATAGTGGTGAAAGCGCCTCTAAGATTTTCTCATGGAAGAGTATATTTTTCTTTCATTGTTTTATATATCAGAGATATTGATGATTCTCTTGGTAGTTTTGTAGCTATTGTCTTCAGCTTCACAAAGGTTAAGGTCTTGCACAAACATATAGAATTGTTTACACCGAACATCTTTTTAAATAAGAGGAATGTAAAGAATAAATACTGTACACTGACGTCCACCTCCCAACACAGGGAAGGGAACTAGATAAATATGTCTCCGCTATACAGATAAAATCATTCCAAAGGATAGGGAGGATGGATCAGGTTCATCAGCTGCCCAGTTAACTCTTGTGCAAATTTATCCCCGGGACTCCAAGGATCTGTAGAAATGAAAGAGAAAAAAACCCACATTGTGACAGCAACATAGCATGGATTCTATGTATAGTCAACCAGAAACCAGTATTAGGTGCTCCCTATTCTCAGGGCATATAAATTTGATGGACTCAAATATCTGGTCTTCCATATAACTAGCCTAGCCCCTTCAGTTCTGCAACAATGACAAGATAATACTTGGAAGTATTAGGCACTGGCTTCAGAAGTCTCTAAGTAGATAGACAGAACCAACTGAAATTTACATCCAAAATTCTCAATAGTAAGTAAAAATTTAGATTTTTTTTTTATCTAATAGTCAGAATATATGAAAACCCACATTTCAGATTTGTTGGAACTTGAAGGTAGATCTGTTTGCTGTGGTTTAAATCAGTGTTTCTCAATCTCAACAAATTTTAAGATATGTGCACTTCAACTCCCAGAATTCCCCACCCAGCAGGCTAGCTAGGGGATTTGGGGAATCGAAACCCACACAGCTTAAAGTTGCAGAGAAAAATTGATTTAAGCGATTACAGCACTTGGATTGCAAAAATAGTTTCTTTTTTGTCCTCAGCTGAATGTTTGGCTGATAATTGCACTGAGAGCCAAATTAGGCACACAGTCGGCAAAATTGACAATAGTATGTAAAGTTGTTTTTAAAAAATTACAGAAGGGATAACTTAAACTCAGATGCTGGCTTGGAGCAAATAGGCTCCTTCCCCCCTCTTCTATTACAACCCCAACCTGGATTATGGCTCCAATCCAATTAATTGGAAGGAGGGAATGTGCTCCCAAATAACAAACTCTGTATCAAGAAGAATCTCTGAAAACAATGTTCAGACTTTCAGTCTGGATTCAGGGCCAGCTATGAGACAGAGGCCTCATTGATGACACCTGTGAATGATCTCTGGCGAGAACGGGATGGGTGCAAACATCCTGGCTCTCTCTGACCTCTCAGCAGAGGTCAACTATGGTATTCTGTGGGCCTGCTATAGAGCTTAAGACTTGGCATTTCTGTGCTGGCTGAGCTCCTTTCTCCAAGGTTGGTCCCAATCAGTATTGATAGGGAGTGAGAGATCCAGCCTCTCATATGTCATACTCACTCTCCTTTTTGACATCTACCCGAAGCTGCTGGATGAAATCATCCATCGCTATGGGTTGAAATATCATCAACATGCTGATGGTACTCAACTTTACTTATCCACCTGGTAACTTGGTGATGCTGTTGCTACCCTCTATGGTATTTGGAAGCTGCAGGGGCTTGGATGGGGAACGGGCTATGACTGAACCGTGGCAAGACCGTGGCTTTGGGTGCATGGAGTTTCCAGATCCAAGTCTTTGGCATATTTGGTTCTGGATGGTTGCATTGCCCTGTTGAGAACCAGTTCGCAACCCCCAACCCAGTTCAGAGTTCTCCTGGACTTGCAACTTCTGTTTGAAGATCAAGTGGCGGTGGTGTTTAGAAGAGCTTCGACCATTGCACCAACTGTGATCTTTCTTGGATCTGGACTCCCTGCACTTGGTCATTCAAGCCCTAGTTATCTCTCATCTGGTTACTGCAATGCACTTTACATGGGGCTACTTTTGAAATGCATTTGGAAGCTTCAACTGATGTAAGGTGCACGAGCAGTCTTTGGGGATTGTAGAATGATCCTTGTTATACCACTGCTTCACAAGCTGCACGGCTGCCAGCTTGTTTCCAGGTGCAGTTCAAAGTATTGGTTATGACCTTTAAAGCCCTCCGTGGCATAGATCCACATTATTTGATGAACTCTCTTGTCCCTCTAAGATTAGCCCACTTTACTCATGCTGGCAGAGGAGGCCTGTTGAAGATCCCGTCAGTCAAGGAACTCTGACTGATGGAATCCCAGGAGAAGAATCTTCTCTGTTGTAATGCTGGTCCTCTGGAACTTCCTGTCCCCCAGGTAAAGCCCACCCTCCTATCCTTCCACAAGATTGAAGGCTTGTCTCTGCCAGTTGACCTGGGGACCCAAAAGGGGAGTACAACACAGGAGATGGCTGCTGGACTAACTTGCTGACCTTACCTCCCCCCTGCACTTCCTGCTCCAGCTTTACTCAAATTTTTAATTCCATATTATTGTACTTCCACTGTTTATTTGTATTTATTTACTCCTTTACTATTGTTATTTTTACATTTTTTATCATTTTTTTCGATTTTATTGTTGTAGGCAGCCCACAGTAGACTCATGGAGAGATGGGTGGCAAATAAAATGAATGAATGAATGAATGCTTTTTTCTTAGATTTCCCAATGAACTTAAAAGTCTTCCTGAATTGTAGCAATAAAAAATGCATTACAAACACCATTCTCTTTTGAATGTTTTTAAATACTCGCAAAATTAACCATCCACTCTATAATATTTCTGCCCTAGAAGACATCACAATCCTCTAAGGTAGGGGTCTCCAACCCCTGGGCCTTGGACCGGTACCAGTCCATGGCCTTTTAGGAACCGGACTGCAGAAGCAGCAGGCGAGCAAGCAAGCAAAGCTTCATCTGAGCATCCACTCCTAGGCTGCATGCAAAACCGTCCAGCCCAGTCTGTGGAAGACAATTTTTCTTCCAAAAGCGGTCCCTGATGCCAGACAGGTTGGGGACCACTTCTCTAAGGTACAAGCAGCAGCTGGTATTTTCAGGGATGGGGGAGTGGGGGGGGGAGAAAATTCCTTAAAGCCACCAACTCCCTTCTTTTGCCTCTGAAACAAAAACTGGCAACCTGCTGGGTACCCGTTATTCTCAATACCCATTTCAGAGTCCATTCTTACGAGTAACTGTTGTGTTGCTGCCGGCGCCGCGCTGTTCTCATCTTCTCAAAGCGTGCCTCCATCTCCTCCAGTACTTTGGGTGTGTAGCGCACAACCAGTTTCACTGTGCCTTGTGCTGCTTTCAGAAGTTCCACAGCCCGCTCATGTTGCTCACCCTCCACACTCTGCAAGAGAGGAGACAAAAAGGCAGGGTCATGAAAGGGGAAGGGCTGTTCCTCTTACAATCCTCCTCACACAAAAAGGCAACTCTTGTCCCACCCTACCCATCACTGGTGAGGAACGTCCACCTTTTCTACCTTAAATTACAAATTTATGCAAATGGTACTTCAGAAAAAATGCCAGAGAGGCAAGGGTGGCTATTCAGATTTCCAGCCAATAATACCTCTAAGGTGGTCATCCAAACCATTTTTCTTCATATTTGGCCTGTATTTCTTTGGCAATGAACATGGCCACTTGTCACTAAGCTGGGATTTATGAGGGAAGGTTCTGCTACAACTTATAGTAGTATCCCTTTTCACAAAAAGATGTTTTTGGACCCACATTCCAATCAATGCCTTCTATTAGAGTATGCATCATTTTGTTTTGGCTTCATAAAGGTTTGCAGTTAATGTATAGCTTCTTCTACAAATGGATGCCCTCTGGATATACTGGGACTATAGTTCACAGAATTGTGCCAGTTCAGACTTTAGGAGAATGCGAGTTTAAGGGAGGACAGGACAGAGGATCATCTCAGCTACCACATGTCTTGTAATACAGACTGATGTCTTACATAATTGATATGTGGATTTATCACCATTTCATGTCATAAATTATCTTCCTCATGCATAAACTGTTCATATCTTTATAAAAGCTATTTATCCAAAATGAAGGTTCTGTTCATTCAAATGCTATCAAATCCTTAACCAATCTACCTATTAAATCCCAAGCCTAATGTAAGCACAGGACATTTTTTAGCACTTTTCAGCACTACAAAGCCTCAGCAAATCCCAGTAGCCAATGCCTATTCTGAGCTTTAAATATTTTTTTTTCAGTATTCTAAGTGTGAAGAGAAGCTGGATCTGGGAGAGTTGCCTTTTCATTTGCATTATGCCAAAGTATTATGTGAAATTAAAATGGTAGCTTTCATTTTCCATAGTGGCCTGGAGCAATTCTGGAAGAATGGTGGGAAATTAAAATTTCCCTATTCCCAGGCCACCTGATACTAGACAAGGCTGGCAGAAGGCAGGCACCTATTTGTCAGGCATAAGGAATCAGAAATGACACAAGAAGCTGATCAGAATGGTATGTTCATTGCTACTCACCTATTGACAGGAGTTTTGCCAAATTAAGGCACTTGCTGTAGAAACTAATACATAAAACCTTGTGAACATTTAGGGAGGATCACCTTTCATCCACTTGCTCCACCTCAGTGATTGAGGCTACCTAATGTTTTCAGTCTTCCCCTCAACTCTGCAACAGATTCTACCCCACTATTTGCTGAAAGACATTTTGGCTACCTAACACACTTGGGGTTCAGCATTCACTAGAATCAGGAAGTTGCCAGTCAGTGCCCAGAAATGCTATGCACATCTCCACATCTTTGCCATTCAGCCATAGAAGGGTCACACGTCTCCCCTCACCCAATACCCACCACACCATTGACAGACAGCAGTTGATCTCCACGCTTCAGCCCGCCATGGCGATCAGCAACACCCCCTGGGATGATGCGAGAAATATAGATGGGGGAGTTCTGCTCCTTGCCCCCCATGATGTTAAAACCTAGGCCCTCATCTGTCTTTGGCAGCTCCACCACCCGGGGATGCGCGTGGCCCTCACTAGCTGCAAAGGCCGCCACTGTTGCCTGCATACACAAAGGAAAGACCAGGAGAGTCCAAGTCAACATTCACAACATACCAAACAGTACAAAGTTTAAAGAAATTCTAATTCTGATACCATAAACAAATTTCTGAGTGGAAATTGTATTTGACATTACTTTTATATCCTGTTCTCGGAATTTGGCACATAGCTTTGTAGCACGGCTGTTAGTGGAAGTTGAGCATCTAATGACAAATATTGTAGAGGTAATAAATCTAAAATGTGATTTTAGGCTAGCATACCCAGCTCTATTCATTTCAGTCTATTTTGAAATTACATAGTTTCCTTCAATTCTATATGTCCTGTTAACAGCTTCTTTTATACTTAATCCAAATTGGATGCATTAAAACAGTGATGGCGAACCTTTTAGAGACCGAGTGCCCAAACTGCAACCCAAAACCCACTTATTTATCGCCAGGTGCCAGGTGGGCGTGGCCCACTGGGTGGGCGTGGCTGTGGTGGTCATGGCAGACTGGGTGGGTGTGGTCACCTCAATGTTGCTCGTGGGGAGGGATGCCTGTGGGGCCAGGCAAGGTTGGGAAGATCCAGGGGATCTCTGGCAGATGGGGCGGTGGGCAGGAGGCTCATCCTGCAGGGTGAGTTGAGGCAAGGTGAGGCAGGGCAGGGTACCACTGTTGCAGGGCAAGGCAAGGCAGGGGCCGGGGCGGCTGCTGCCTGGTACCACTGGCCCCCTGACACACAGAGGCCAGCGAACGCATGGGTACTGGGATGCATGCGGCCACATGGGACCTTGGCGACTTAGCGGACAGCTGGTTGAAGAGGGATGGTTGCCATCTCCGGGGCATGGTGCGCATGCCCACAGAGAGGACTCTGAGTGCTGCCTCTGGCACGTGTGGATTAGAAAATGTTCCACATATGTTGGTTTTGGAAATGTGTTTAAAACAAAAAGGGACCCAATCCCCTTTGCTTCAAATATAGAGGTATGACAGGAGGGAGTGTGAAGGTGGCAACTGTAATCACACAATCAAAGCTCTGCTTTCTTTTTAATGTGTGTCACATGTGCAATACACTTTAAAAGGCAGTGAGGTTTTAATTGCATGGTTGCTGCCATCATATTTTATTTTTCAGGAGAACCAGAAAGCTGGGGAGGAGGCGAACCAGAAAGTAAAGGAGAAGAAAAACAAAAGAAATGATAAATGATAAGAATTAGGTAACAGTTTATCAAATGTTAAGAAAAAGGCAAAGCATTCCTTTATTCATTTACTATAACATTAAGTCAATATGTTGTATAATCATGATCAATTTGATATTTTAAAAACTTTATTTCTCATCCTGCAGTCACTGGCCCAGTCATATCCCTTAATTTGGAATCTTGCAGATACTTATTTTAGAATTATTTTTATTGATTTTATGTAATCCCTCAGAAAATGTTTTTGGTAGAAGAGCAGGGTGCCTATAAATAAATGAGTATAATAGGGATATTTTGTTTCCCTTTCCCTTTCTGAAGTTTTAAGGCATGTAAGACTGTTTCTCACAGCAGGTATATTTCTACTTAATTAATGTCACCCTGAAAGGTTTTTAGCTTTGAGTCCCAAGAGTACATATACCCAGTAGGATGAGTTATTACCAATGACCTACTTCTATGATACTCGCAGACATATATAGGTAACCATCATTTTATTTTGTTCGCCAGTGTTTAAAATAATTGTTTCAAAAATTCCTAAACCATCTTTCATTTAAATGAATCCCAAAATATTTAACCAAACATGAATAAATAATAATTATGCTGAACACAATGTAGCAATGATTAGAAAACCAAAAGAGAAAAAAATCACAATAATATAAAGCAGGGACAACATTGCTTGCATTCCAAATGCTTTAAAAAATTAAGTCATGAACAGATATCTTACACACAGATATTAATGCCAGATATATTTCCTTTTGGAAGGAACTGCAAAGTTATGACATTACCCCTGCCCACCCACTCACCCACCCCCACTCGGTGTAGGCACCTAACACCTGTTTGAAATCAAATACATCCACATCTCAGGTTGTACTGTAGCTGTGGAGGGTAGACACATATTACTGACTGCCCCTATATGTCTCAAAACAGTTTTGTACCTTCAAATCCAATTCATTACACAACCCTGGTAGATCCTGAACCCTTAAAAGGTCAATGGACGGAGTATCTGGAGAGCATTGGATTGCTTACCATTCCAGAGAATTAGGGAATACAAATCAAAGGTTAATAGGGTGTGAAGAGATGCGGATTTGAGGGAGAAAATGTGATTTGGAAAGCACACAGATGTGCTTATGGCACTTGTCAGTAACAACTTGAAAGCAGTTGTGTTTTCCTAGATTCGCATAAGGTGTGACACAGATCCAGACTTCTATAGTGCTATCAGAAGTAGCATCATAAAAAGCTTGTTGAATTACCTTAGCAGTAGCATGTGCCCGAATTTCAGCACTTCCCGAGATATCCAAAGTGTCATACAGCTGCTCATAAACCTGTCCAGAGATACAAGAGAGGACAAGAAGATCGCTTTCCAATGGCAAGACTCTGCAAAATTCAAGATCCAGTTAGGTGCCATTGGTAATAAAAAGAAAAGGGAGAGTAAAGAAATCAAAACATCAGAAATAACTAACAAACAGAAATGGAAATGGTTAAATGAAATTCTTGGGAGAGAATCTGATGCAGAATGGCAGAGTAAAAGAGTGCAATGGTAGTAGAAAGTGGATTGAAATAAGAATCCTATCATGATATGCATTGCACCAACTGTGCAATTACCAGAAATTACATGAGGTGATGAAGAATCGTGACTAGGGCTGGGAAAGGAGGAGAGGACCTTCAGAACTAATGCTATGTGTTTTGTAATGTAGCAGCCTATTCTTCTTCTTCTTGTGCCATATCCGTTATCGGACATTGGCGATCATGTTGGCAATCCTGTTTTTATTAGCAGCCGCACGAAAAAGTGCTGCTGAGTTTTGTCCAAACAAATCAGGTACACAGGTACACAGGCCTAGTTCATAAGTGATAAGATGATGGCTAGGTTCCCACAAAATTTCACAACCACCTTTTAGCCCAGCCTAAGCACAGGGCGAAAACCCAGTCGGTATTTATACTAAACATATTTTGCAAAACTGGCACTCTTAACCATCATCTTTAACTCCATCTCCCCTACTCCCAAACATTTTTCTAAAGAAACTCATCCCTGAAGTGGGGAAAAAGGTTAAACACTAGCAGAAATATGGAAGGCAGAAGGATGGGCAACTTAAATAGGACAAACTTGTCAGTCTCACCTCCCGTATGGCACAGCAGAATTTGCTCTGTAGCACCCTCTGAAGGGCTTGCAATTTCTGGGGGGGCACCTCCCCACTGCGTTGCAGCCGCTCCAGCAATTCGACCGCTCGAGCCACATCTACAAAAAGAAAAAAAGAAGAAAAAAACAGAACCGAGAGTGCTAGAGGGCATTTGGGACCGAATTCAAGGCGAGTGGCGGAAGAGTGTAACCCAGCCATGGCTTCTGGCTTCGCTGTTCCGGGGCGCTGCATCTCACTACCTAGAGAAAAGGGAGAGAAGAAGAGAACCCAGCTCGCGTCTTTTCGACGGGGCCATAGCCAGAGAGGAAATCAAGAAGCAGATTCCACCATATTCTAACAGGAAGCACCGCATGTCCTCACCTTCCCATCCCTGCTCCTCTGCCGCCGAACCCACGGCGACTCTTATGTCACCAGCCCTCCCCAGAAGTCTGCAGATACTCCGTCCTCTCTCTCGGCAGCCCTCTCGCAATCGGGGCTGCTAGATTCCAGCTATGATTACATTCCCTCCTTCGCTTCAAAGGCTGCCTTACCACTTCTCTCCGGTCCACCAGGCACATTCGACGCGAATCTCCGTTCCGAGGCAAACCCATCTCCATCCTTACCTCTCTCCAGCCCTAGAGGCTCCGCCAGCGCTGCCATCTTCACGTCCGAGAACCCTACCGCCGCCTCGTACGTCAAAGCGGAAGGGTGGGAAGTGCGTGTGGGATTCTGCAAGCCGGCGCACAGCCCTGCCTCCGGGCTACTGATGCGCGTGTCTGCCTAGGCACGTGTGTTGAGGACCCTGCTTCTCGGGCGCTACTGAGGTCAGATAGGAGCCTCTCCCGTTTCCCAAGAAAAAGAAAAGCGCCACCATGAAGTCCGATAGCCGGTAGATGGAAGTTCAACGCTCAGAGATGTTAAACCTAAGCCTCCTCCATATTTGGTTAGAGCCGATGGTGCATAAGCAGCAGGTGCCGAATTTTCCCTTAAACGTAAAATGGACTCTCGTCGAACGTGCCTGGAATCGCTGGATGAATCTTTACGTAAGGAAATACTCCCATCATGCCTGCCTTTACCATGACATCAAAGCACCCAAGCCTTTTATTTCACAGGCACAGCAGCCAGTTGAACTCATTTCTGTACTCAGGAAGAATTTGCAACTTTCTGGTATAACTCAGTCTCTTGTACAAATTTTTATTTTAATTCAGATGTCTAAAGGCCTTTAGTTATATTGGAAGTTCATTTCCATCAGCTCCTGCTACCAAAGTGAATATCAGAGTAACCTGCTGTTACTTGTAAGCAAATACTTTCATTGCTTGATTTAATTATGCAACAGAACACTGTTTTGCAAAAGTATCTCAGTAAAGAATAGCACTTGGCCAGGCTTATTTGGCCTTGACAACTAAGCAGAATCCAGCTCAATTATAAATGAAATCTGCATATACACAGATTTAAGAAAGCAATGGCAAACTACTTCTTATATTCATAGCAGAAAAACTGAAAATGTGTTCCCAATTCACCAGGAGTTAAGCTTTATTTGAAGAAGACTCTATCTTTAATAGAATATTACTAACATGTAACAGACTATAGTTTAATCATGTAAAAATGCCTTTGCATATCATAGTATAGCAAACAAATCATACATATTCCTGTGGTGTAGTGATAGGAGTCACAGAATGGGATTCAATTCTTCAAGAAGTCATTAACTTTAATTCAGTAAATTTCTGATTAAAAATCTAACCCTACTGTAAAAAAACAATTTAGGTGCAAACTAATAAAGAGCTTCTTTCCATCAATTTCTGTGTACATTTATTTTGCTGTTCTCGTTCCCTTTTCCCTTCAGGCCCAATTCATCCAGTTGCGGTATTTCATTTGTTATATTTGCTTGCAAGAACCTGTCCATCAATTAAATCACACTGGCGTGACTATTTCATGAAATAAGCACGGATTCCCTTTCAATATTGGGTGTTATGTAAGTGGAAGCAGAGAAGCTGAGGATTTGGAAGCATAACTTCAGTTGAGCATCATTCTATACTCTTGTCTTCAATTAAAAAAAAGATTTTGCTTGTGGTTTTCTATTGTAGTAATACAATCCTGGCAATTTTCCAGGCAATTTTGTATCAAACTAAAACCTACATTTTAATTTTTAACCACAATATAGGTTCATGGAAAGTTGTGAATTTCATGGGAGCTATCCCAAAAAATATCTGATATCCAAAAAACGTTGCCAAAAAACCTAAGTGTTCTGGCTCACTTTGTCCCCTGGAGTCAGGATAGACTCGAAGGCATTTTATACTCAATATGGTATTCAGTGCAGAGTTTTATTCCTTGTAGAATCTTTCACTTCATAATTAAAAAACAAGCTTCTAGGCTTTGGACTTCAACCATGTGGTTGAAAATACAGAGATAGTGAACCATGCCCAGTAACTGAAAATAAATATTTAGTATCCTAATTTATTGTGCATCCCTTTCCAAAGTATAGATTGAGCAAGCTAAAATAGGTTTATTAGATAAAATAAGCTCCAAAAATGCATTCATTCAAATTGTGAGATGCAACCTTTCTCTTTATTGCTCATCTTGAAATTATTATCAATTCTGTCCATGTATAAATGTAATTCTAACTAAATATTCCTTTTATATCATTTCCCACATCAGTCAAATGCAGATAAATCAGGCTGATCTCAGTGCATCTTGTTGAAGTTTGTTCACATTCTTCCTCAATCTACAAAGTCATTCGCCATTGATAAGAGAGCAAAGAACTGGTCTTTTTGCTCCCACAACTGATTTTTTTCATTACCTTTTGATGCTTTCTACTTGCTGCTTCCTGCTCCAGCCTCTCTCTGCCCTCTCTCCCAAAGCACAAGCAAAACCCTGAATCACTGATTATCAATATATTTTCAGCAGCAGTCTGGCATGAAACTAAATACCTCTAGCAGGTCTCTCATAACTAGTAATCGAGAATCAGCAAAGCACTTCTGCTATCATCCCAATCTCATATACATTTCACATGAAGAAAAAAACATTTTAACACTTTATTCTTGTTTAAACAAAAATATCCAAATACATAAGGGATTGGTGGAAAGTTACATGTTAAGAAGAAATGGGATGGGACAAACAGACCTGAAACACTTACCCTTCTAAATAAAACCAGTTAAAAACCAGTTACCTCAACTGGCTGACAGGGCCTCGTTGGCTAGCAGCCTGGGAAGCAGAGCCTCACCCGGCTGGACAAGGAAGAGTCTCCATCACTCCAGTGGGGGCTCCATTATGTATCCATTTTCAGTAGATAAGTAGCCATCAGCTGACTGTATGGATTCTTGGTCCAGGAACATATCCTGACTGGTTTCCTCCAATGCTCCTCCCATCCCATTGTCCTGCCCTCTCTCCTCCCGTTTTTCTCCACCCCGCTCAGCCCTCTCACGCTTGTGCTCACGATCACGATCTCTATCTCGATCCCTATCACGCCGACGCTCTCTATCACGCTCCCTGTCTCTGTCTTTGTCACGATGACCACGCCGACGGTCCCTCTCTCTCTCCCGATCCCTCTCCCTCTCCCTCCCTTTCTCTTCCCCTTCAGGCTTCGCCTCTACCCCATCTACACCTATCTCGCCAAGAGTAGCCTCATCAGGCTGGGCCTCTCCCACTTCTGGCAACTCCTCCTTCTTTTCTCTATCTCGGTCCCGATCTCGCTTGCGGTCTCTAGAACGACTCCGGCGCTTGCGTTCCCGGTCTTTATCCTTGCTTCTTTCCCGGCTACGTTTCCGCTCCTCTTTCTCTCGGCTCCGTGTTCGCCTCCTGCGTTCTCGGGATCGGCTGCGACGGCGTTCCCGCTCCTTGTCCCGGTCTCGGCTGCGGTCTCGGCGATCACGTTCACGTTCACGGTCCCTATCCCTGAGAGAACCAAGGTAAAATAAGCATTAAAGAATTAGAATGAATAATGTCTGAGCACACAGCATCAGCAATACAATCTAGTTTTTTCATTAAGAAAAAGTAAAGCTTCCATTATGATCAACAGACTTCAAATGTAATCACAAAGATACTATCTAAGAGCCTTAAAAAATACTATTCAATTTGTATATGATGTATTTTTTTAACCAAATAAAAGACTTTCTGCTCCAATTAAGAATCTTCAAATTTTAAGTATCAGATCATTTTTTCTATCTGCTTTGTGGATCCTCTAACATGCAGCCGGAATTACATAAAAATTTGAAAAAGAAGAGTTATTTTTTATCTTGCCTTTATTATTTTTATAAATAACTAAAGGCGGTGAACATACCTAATACTTTTCTTCTATTTTCCACACAACCCTAACAAGATGGATTGGCCCAACTCTGAGACAGTGACTGGCCCAAAGTCACCTAGCCAGCTTCCACACCTATGGTAGGGCTACAACGCAATTTCCTGCTTTCTAACCTGGTACCTTAACCACTACACCAGACTTTTTTTTCTGTTGCTTCCACAAGGAAACACAGTTAACACTCTTAAAATCAGGAATGATGGCAGAAACACCATCCTATTTTATCCCAATACATTCTGACTTACCGTTCATCATACCGAGAAGTGTCATCTCGACCTGAATGTCTTATATTTACATCAGCACCTCCCCGTCGAGTACCACCGAGACCGCCACCTACAAATGAAAAGAAAATACAAGTTGTTTCCAGTTGTATTCTCTCTTTGGAAGCTGCCCTCTTTGGAATTTGACAGAATTAGTAGAAAACATATTCTCATGCAGGAGTCCTTACTCAGTTTAGTCTTATCAGAAATTTAAATTTTAACCTACTCAAAGCAACTGAATTATATATACAAATAGAAATAATTCATCTTGGAAAAAGAAAAAGTTAAGAAAAGGGAATCCTGTTTAATACAAGAGAATCAAGAGGAAAATGTTTTATTAATAATAGTTAACATTTGATGCTAAGCCATAATGAAGTTTGGTTTTGCTTAGTATGAAATGCCAGCCAACTCATGGCTTGGGGTAAGTAAAAGCCAGAGTATTTCAATTTATTCAACAAAGCACAGTTCAAATTATGGCTTAATAATGTCTGAATGCATCACAAAGTACCTTAATTAGCTTAACAAAAGCCTATTTAGAACACATTATTTACTTGGGTTGAATCTGCTGATAATTCTATGCAAGTTTTCTTTTTAGAAAAAAATACTAACTTCCTTGCCCTTCATTGTACTGAACATTATTTACCACTTTTCTAAACTTGCTCCACCAGTGCACATAGTACTCCAGTACATTATTCAGAACTTTAAAAAGATGGCATTTAGAACCAATTACAGTGTCTTTGATATAATGCTTTTCCACACGCTTACCAAGTCTACGTGGGCGCCATCCCTTCACCGTCCGTCCTCTCTCTACATCCACCAGTACTCGCCTGCCATCAATTTTTTTTCCATCGGCGTGCTTGTATGCCGCTGCAATAGATTAGGAGGAATATCCAGGGGAAAGGGAACGGCAAATGGAATTGCCATTATCTGCAGTGCACATAAACAAGCCCACCCTCCCACAAAACTCATATGAAAAGGATCCAGAGAGGCAACTCCTATGGCCCCAATGATTCCTTGGATAAGGGATTGCTTCACACCTGCTTTGGGAAATCTTGTCTAAAGTTTCTAGGAGGAAACCTAAATAGAGTGCTTGCTGGGAACAAAATCTACATTACTGCAGAATAACGGAAGCAGCGAGCACATCTCAAGAGTAACCTAGCCACATCGGCTATAAATCCTTCAGATTGTGGAGCAAGCCCAGTTCCATCCCATAATGCAACCCCCCTCCTCCCCCAGCCTCTACTGCTGCTGCAAAAAAAGAAATGTTATTGAGCAGTCAAGACATTCACATTATATTCATCATTTGCCCAGAGGGGAAAAGTCTGGGTAAAAACAATTCCTTCATCCAGTCTTTCCAGCTCACTTTAGGGTGAGCCAGGATCTACTGTTCTTTTAATAGTATCCTCAACCAGCCAGTCCCAAAAAACCTAGGCCAAATCCCTCACTCAAAGCGAGAGCTTCTGTGGCTAAACTAAGCAACAGCTTAAGGAAAAGCAGATGTGAAAAGAGAAACAGAATTTTTTTCTATGTTACAGAGGTAGTGGAAGGTTTGACTGGAAAAAAAATATGCACCAAAAAATTAAGAGTAAGAATCCTCTACAGGAACTGGCTGGTACCCTCCCTTAAGAGATCCAACCCACTTTATCCTTCTATACCACCCTTGTTACTATCACCCAGTTGCAAATCTCTAGGATATTTTTTAGGGAAAGGAAATATCCTGAAGCAACTTGCTAAAGGAAGGGTAGGGTGAGTACAACTAATATGTAATAAGGAAATAAAAGCATTTACCTGGAGAAACTACTTACAAAACCATTGCAACTTTTAACTCCTCAAACTCACTGCATCGGGCTGCTAGCGCTGGGGCCCGAGGCGCAGCTCCCCCCTGCCCGGGCGCCCCCGGCTGGGGCGGTATTTTGGGTTTTGCATTTTAGCTGCTGAGCCGACCTTCCCTGCCTTACCTGTCTCAGCAGCAGAAGTCGGACACTCAGATCCCCACCCCTGCCAGCCCCTGCCCAATTCCCCCATTCTCAATCCATTTCCCCAAACTAGGTAAAATCTTTTAAGAGCTTAGGCACATTTCATCCTTTAGGGGTCCTCATAAGCCTTGGGAGTCTCACCCTACACTTCCAAACCTACTGAAGCCATTTATATGTGGCAATGAATCGCAAGTGCGACAAAAGGCGCACAATTAATTAAGTGCTAGATAAAAGTAAATATCCAACCCAGGGATTCAGAAATATTTCTTTTTAAGGAAAAAAAAAGCTTTCAACTTCAGATAATTAAGAAAATGTGCCAATAATGTTTGGCTACCAAACTACTTGTAGCCTTGAGAAATAACCATGATTCTTTAACTTTTTTTTGGTGGGGGTTATTTATTAAAATGCAATAGCTTAATTAAAATGTCTGACACTAGAAAGAAAACAGTGCTTGTACAAAATTGCAAAGGAAATATTTCTGGTTGGGCTTAAAAACTCACAATTTTTTAAAAATAATAAGGTTTTAAAAATATTGAAGGAAAATGAACTCATGGGGACAAACGAAATACCAGGGAATCTCTCTCCTCCGATGTGTGCACATAGAAATAATGCAGAGATGCTCTTCCCCATTTCCTCTTGGGGATGGCAGTTCTCAAAGAAATGGATTCTAGTGTACAGACTTGCAGTCAGAAAAAATACTACTTCAGAAAAATATTGAAAAGCTAATAGTTTTGGGCAAAAGCCTTTATGCAAATAAATACTAACTCTAACTTCTTACCACTGAGAACATTTTCATCTTGTCTAGTTTACTCAGACAAGCTTTGATGAGAGATGCATTTCCCGAAAGTCTGCCACCCTCCCTCCTCCATAAAAAAAAAAAAAAGAGAGAAGTTTGAAACATGGGACTTGACTGAATTGTCATCGTCAAACTGTTTCACATTATTAAGTGGTCATTCTGCGTTTTGAAGATGCTCATCAAGCTGAGAATCAGTCAGTCAAGTTTGATGTTGGACACGATGACACACCATCATCTGTTACAAATAAAGTTAAATTCATGGCTCCTCTCCAGATAAGGTAGCCAGTAGACCAGAGTCACTAATCCACCACCATTTTATTGTAGAAAGGAGATGAAGCTGGGCCTTTTCCAATGAAGAGGTCAATCCGAGGCAAGATGAATTGCAGCATGCTTACCTGAAACCACCCTCTGTACTGAATCTTACCTTCTAGAACATTTTACATAAAGCAGAACAGGCCTATCATAAAAACCTCCTCTGATTTTTTCAGAGCTTCAAAGACTTCTGATGGGATATGAACAATGTGGAATGAAGGGGGGCAACTAATCAAAACCTATTCTCTGATTTACATACAATTAGGGCTGAAAAGTTATTTTCAAAGCCCTTATATTCTACTAATGGCAGTAAATGTACAACTCTAAGCTTCTGAATACCAAATTGGAGCCTCAAATTACTGCCTTATCTAAGAGGTTGGCCACCTGACTTCCAAAAGATGAGATGAAACATTCACTTTTAACACAGAAATCCCATCCTCAAAAGAGAAATTTTTGTGATTTTTTTTCCAATTTCCATGTTTAAATGTAAGGGGGGGGAAATAACAAGGGAACAGACATTTGATTTACACTTCTTTCAGGTATTTTATTGGAAGGCATATTTAATGAAAACAAATAAATATGCAAGAAGTACATGTTTTTTAGGGAGATTGTTACATGACAATTCACATATTTTTCAGAATTAGCATAGCTGGTTATCTGGTCTGAATAAGGAAAATTATAGAACTGAAAGGTTCCATGAGGACTTAGTTTTTAGATAGTTCCTCAAAGAACAAATGTAAACTGATCACATTAAATGATTTACAGCTCAATTTAAAATCACAGATAGCTGTTTTTTTGTTTTTTGTTTGCTAGTGTGGGACTCAAGGATAAAACTTATAATTATTCTCTGGACTCAGGGGCCAGCAACTAATTTTCATGGAAATTGTTTGTACTGTTTAATTATCTTAACAACCAAACAGTATCCTAATACAAAACTAAAATGAAGAATGTTTGTCAGTCTTTAGAGTTCACCATTTTGTCTTGTCCTTGCTTTGGTCAGTTTTTCCAAATAGTTCCCAACTATAAGGATTAGAATCATTCCCAAAGAGAATACTCTGGGAATAATAAAAATTGTCCAGAAGACTTAAGGCTGGGAAAGACATTTCTAGATACGGTTTTGACTTGGAAAAGGTAAGCTGATAATGGCCCCATTTAATTTCTACATTTTAAAATCTTTACAACTACAAATTCAGGGAGGCAAAATAAGTCCTGAATGTTAGCCATGAGCTTTCTTAACATTCCTAGCTGTAGCCTCCTTCAGGCAGAATGAAAAGCTCTGAATACTACACAATTGAAAGAGCTAAGCTAAAGAAGCCAGACAGAAAAAAAAGATACAAGAAAAAACAGCAAGAAATGTGTGTTGTGTCTGAAATGCCCTCTCTACCATTATCCAGGAACCCAGCAACAGTAGTATAGTTGCCTGCTTTCATGTGGAAACCCTTATTTAAGGGAACAATGAGTTAGAATCTCTGTTGAGACAGACATCCCAACCATGTCCCTCTTAAAGGTTCATTATGGTCTTGGCAAGCCATACCAGGGGTAGCTAAAAAAAATCCACTTACTTAGCTTTGTGCCCCAAGTTAGACTAAAAGTACAATTGCCCATTAATTTACTAGCTAAAAGCAGAGCTCAAATATCCTCAGTGTTGCTTCAAATCAACTGAAAGTTCAGGACACATGCAAAAATATGCACTCCCTCCTAAGAAACACATTATTAGCTGATCAGTTTGTCTATCCCAAGTTTAACCAAAAAATAGGCTGTATCTGCACTAACTAAAATATCTGCATTATTCTACACAGAGGTAATGATTTTCCTAAAAACGGAATCCAAGGGATGAAACATGCAACTAGACTTTCTAATATCTCATATGCAAATAATCTAGCAACTGTAAAAATGTTTTGATGATATAAATGTAACTTTAACATTTAAATTCAAGAACATATTCTAGGAACATGTTCACTGAAGCTAGGTATCATACAGAGTATAAATAAATACTCATAGATGGCTGCCAACTTCCATTTAAATTAATCTCTGCTCTTCAAACTCAGCTACTATTAGCTATTCCTCCCAGGTAATTAGTGTTACTATAAGAGCAAAATTAACAGCAAGATGCACAAACTCTATAGTTTTGCCTTGTTTTTAAAATGACAGTGAAAGATTTTTGTTTTGTGCAAGTAGTACAACCCAAGAAAGCACTATAGAAATTGTGCAAATGGTGCTGCTTCTTTCTAGGGACATACATCCTTAGTGACTTTGAATGATGAGGTAATTAATCATGTTAAATTACAATACTACTGTCACATACTTTATGTGCTTTGGAGTAATTACCAACATTTTATTTTTGTCTTGGTTTACCCAGTCAGATAGGAACTGTTTATTTTGTGGTCCTTATATTAGAACATTGCCATACATTTGGATTTACATAATTTAATATAGACACAAATCAATTGGAATTTGTGATTAAGAGATATTATTTATTTTGGATTAGGCAACATGAAATATATCTGTAACTCAGTTTCATATGCCACAAAAAAGCATTTTGATTCCTTTGAAACAGATTCTGCCTATTTCTCTCCTCAGTCCATAGATTATAAAGACTATAAAATGGCACATGTGTGACTTAAGGAAGGAGAATTCACTCAGGATATTTGAGCTATATTAGAAATGGCTGGCCTGTTGCTCCCTCCCTCTTTTAATCCAGGCTGAAAAATATACAACTAACATTAGACCATGAGGAACCTATTTCTTTTTATCCTTCTACACAGCAAAAGAGTTGTATAGAAACCAAAAGAGAAATAGATTCCTTCCTTCCCTCCACCCCCATCTAAACCATATTATCTAGCATCTGCCTTTGACCTGGCTTGTGTATAGAAGTGTGTTGGGTACTGAGGTTCTTACCAATTATACAAACCCTTATACCAACCATACAATGAGATGTTGTAAAGGGGAAGCATAAGGATCAGCTGCAAGCCAGCAGTGGCAATAGCCATCAGAAAGGTGGCTGCAGTGACAATAAGAACACAGAATTAATACAACCCGCTCACAACAGCCTCTCAACAAAAGCAACTTTTCAAAACACAACTTCAGGTCAAAGTTACATTTGCTTCAGAAGAAGAACTTCTTCATAGCATTCATTCTCCCTCTTTAAAAATTAAAAAAAACATAAAAGAATGGGCAACAGTTCAGAATGCAGGGGACCCATAATGCAAGCAGTAACTCTAGACTGCTCCAAAAGATGTTGGCATGACTAGCTGCCCACCCTTAATTTACAGGGATCCATCCCAAAACATAGGAATTTAGGAGATAAGGAGAGGAACTGTTGCCTGTTACTTTAGCACACATTAAATTTGCGGCACCCTAGCTACGTTAATTTGATTTTCCAAAACTAGATAAAGAATGAAAGGAATGCTCCCGAGAGAAACATCTTACCTACAATAAGAGAGACCCAATACAGTATCATCCAAGAATTATGAAATCTGTTGAGAAGGGGATAAAAACTTCCTTCCTTCTTTCCTTTTAGACTACTTTGTTGATCTGATCATGAAGATCCCTTGAAAAACTATCTGAACGATATTAACGGAACTTGGGTGCTCGCCAAACCAAACTAGGCTCCCCCACTCTGAACTTACCTGTCGGGGGGGAAACCCAAGCCCTCAAATAACTTAAGGGCTTAAAATAGTTGTTTTAAAAAAAACATGCTTTTATAATTTAGTTTAAAATATCCATATAGAAAAGGTTAAAATCATCCCATAAAAGGACTTACAGTGCATGTCACGTTCATGTTCATATTCAATGAAGGCGTAGCCACGTGGCTTGCCGGAATGCTTATTGTATACCATGTAGATCTAGAAAGGAATAATTAAGCAGACACATACGCTCAATGTAGCCCATATGCAGCAGTCTTATTTCCTTTAATCTGAAGGTCATATTGGGCTTCAACTGGTTCATTGAAAATTATACCAACATCATAAGGGGTACTTGTTATACATCCATTATTTACATTTTGATGTTTTGTAGGGTTCTGTAGCAGCGAAGTGCTACAAAGTGTTTTTTAAGGGTCTGAAGATAATATTAAGAGGCAAATCGAGTACTTTAGATGTCTTTTTAGAATATTGTATGTTTGTATACACATTTTACAACCATTTTGCCTCTCAGCCATTCAGTTTAAAAAAAAAAACATCCATCCAACCTGCAGTTTTTACATCTGTTTGACATCTTCTATTAATCTCCATCTGAGTTCCAAAAAATACCACTTTGAAGAATCCCATCATTTAAGAGATTACCAATCAAATGGAAAAAGAGGAGCGTCCTTTTATGCTGTTCTTGTTTTTATTTTTATTATTGTTGCTGTTCTTGTTATTATTATTATTCTGATTTATCTGGGTAAGCATTTACACAGGAAGATTCCTTATGATATATGGTTGTCTCTCTTTCCTGAGTTTTGTTTATGTTGTCTGATCAGTCACTATGATTGCAACTATAAAACTTCAGTTGGTATTGCCTTTGCAAATTTTAGATTCTTGAGATGAAGACTTAAAAACTATACTATATCATCTTACTTTACATTTCTTCTGAAATTCTTTAAGTATATTTTTATGTGAAAACTACCATATTAAAAAAAACATAAATTCCTTCCCTTAGAGAGCAAAAACAGGAATGTTAAATGGTAATATTATCTTAATCTAGAGTAGACTATGAGTACAAAAGATGCTCAGGTTAGGGCACCCCTCCTTCCATTGTGAAGATATGTGTCTTCCAGAACACTGATCTAAACTACTCACTCTTTTGATGGGTCCATAGACTTCAAACTCTCGCCTCAATTTGGACTCTGTTGTATCATAATTCTGGAAAATAAGTAGGAAGAGCAGAGATAAAATTTATGGAAAATTAAAGATACCTCTCTCTAGGATTATTAATTTATTTATTTATTTATTATTTATATTTCTACCCCGCCCTTCTCCCTACGGATTCAGGGCGGCTTACAGCCTTTTAAAAACAAATACATAAATATAATAATACTAAAGTTAAAATGTTAATTTAAAATGAAATATTATTATAAGGCCTTTATTATTTTTTATAAAAATTATTATAAAACCATGTTAAAAATAACCCTTAGGCCCTTAGGGTCTAAGCTAACCAAATCATGAAGCTAACCAAATCATGTGACACCTCAATAGCCCTTGTGAACAACATTGTCAGTTTATATAATAAACTGAATGTAGAACAAACCTCAGTATTATATTTTCTAACAACTGGAATGGAAAAAAGCCCCTCTTCACCCCAGAAATTACTTCCCCCACCACTGCCACCAAATTTTTTTCTTGGAAAGTTGACAAATTTGGAGATGGAATTTGGGAAGTAAGAAGATTAAGCTTATCTGTCCTTGACCAATCTCAGCTGCACTGGCTTCCAAATGGTGACAAAACAACTGACCAGTCCCCAATTCCCAGCAAGCTATCCACTAGTTTGCATGGTACTGGCAGTAATTGCATCTGGATCTCCACAGATCACCAAGAATGTAAGCAGCAAGTTGCTTATATGCATTTTAATCAAAGCACTGACAGAAAGAAAAAGAAATAACTTACAACTCTGGCCACAAAAAGTGTTTTGAAGGCATCTCCTTGAGCATTGGGATCGTTATGTGGATCCCCTAAATGAAAAGATAATGAATCAAATTAGAGGAGAAATGAGAAAAATATACTTCTTCTACTTACCCTTTGTTCCACAAGTGCCAGGCCTCATCTTTAATTAAAGGGGCTACTATTAGCTTTAAGTTGATAATAAATAGTAGTTATTCTTTTTCACAGCTTTCTATTGTGCCTCACTTACACATCTTCAATTCACTTTCAACTTCCTGCTGTCGGCGTTCAATCTTCTCTCGCCTCTGCAATGAAAGGGACCAAGGAAACGTAAGGAATGCTTATCTTGTTTTTCAGTGTATCCTCATGAAAGACAATTGTATGAATCGTTCAAGGGTCACCTGTTCAATAGCCTTCTACTTAATTCTATTTTCAGACCCTGTATCAAAGCAAATATTGATGTACTTCACATTTAACTTTGTGCTATACATACCTTCCGTTCCATCCGTTCCTCCCGTGTCTCTGCACGAGTAGGTGGGGGAGCATCACGTGGATCCTAAAAGAGAAGCTCTTTTGTAATAACTCTGAATATTTAATTAAAAGACAAGATGTTGAGGAAGTAATTGCTACAGCAGCCATTCTGATTTCACAAGCATTTAGCCAATATTCAAATAAGTAGCAATAAGCCAAAGATAGTCAAGATTAACATTACTGGATTTACCTCAAACTCACGGATGTAGGGAGCAATACCACTGTATGGCTGATTATGATGTTTTTCATGGGGCAATTTTTCCAGAGGAGGCAAATAAGGTATAGGATCACGGGGCGCAAATAGTGCTAACAAATTTGGGGGCAGGAACTGCGTCATCTTGAAACACCTATCATGCAAGAAGAAAAAAATTCAGGAAATCTGAAAAAAGAATGACGTAACTAATCTATGGATCAACATGGAAGCCAAGCCCCTCCCCCAGATTTTTTATATATAAAAACATCTGCCTGCAACAAGGTAAAAACCGTCAACTTAGTTGACATATTTTGAGGGATATCTCCAGTTTGAACTTTGTTGTTACTATCACAGATGGTATCCTGAAAGTTCTGTTTTTCAAACTGGCAAAAACTGTTTTTCTTCAGTTCACCAGCATATATACTATATTATATACTATTCATATCTTTATGAAAGAGATCCCAGAAGGATGGTGCAAATCAGACTGTCCTCTACAGTGCAATCGGACAGCTTTTAAAAAGTGGGCTTCCCTCCTACAATCATAACTGGTAGAAGCCACTATACCACCTCAGTATTCAAGCTCTGGTTCCACGTCATGGGCTAACTCGTCTCTGCTGAACCCTCCTTTCTTGCTCGCGATCGACCAGCAGCGATAACCGGGGGGGGGGGAGAGGGGATGTCAAACCCACGACATCTCCTGCTGCAAGAGGGTAGCTTGAGCGGAAAGCTTTGGAACTCAGCAGCGCGTGCTTCCGATTGTTGCGGCTGCTGCGGCTGTTATCCCAGCAGCCCCTTGGACCTTTCTTGCTCTAACCTGCGCGCGCAAAGACGTCTCTCTCTCTCCCCCCCCCTCTTTAACCCACAACCTCGTCTCACCCCTTCTGCCTCTCTTCTGTAGCAGGCCTTCCCCCGCTCCCCAGACGTTGCGCAAAATCACTGCCCTCAGATCTCTCTCTATCGGCAACAACCGCCCCCGCCCCCCCGGCCTTATTATTCCCAAGCATTATCCATTCCGCATGAATGAGCCAGAAAACGGCCGCATCCCGGTTCTCACGAAACAATGCTCTGCACGCGCTTCCCGGACGTACTTTGGGTCTCACTAGCCGTCGTGACCCTCGATGATCTCCGTCCGCTGTTCGGCGCCACCCGCCGCCTCAGGCTTGGCCTACTAGGCGCACACTCTGCGCATGCTTGAACCGATGCCCCATCACCACTCTTGAATCCTTACGCGTCGGTTCTTGATTCGTTGCCGTCTCCTGATCAATCCGCGCAAGGTTTTCTTTTCTTTTTTTTTTTAATTGGGCGGTTGGGGAGAAAGTAGTTTTTCTCAGTACACTATATTGGTCTATAGAAGTATACGTGTACACTAGTCAGTGGTGATAAAGATTGATCCGAGCTGTCAGAATTGGGCACTGATTCAGTGATGGCAACGGGAAATCCCGTGTGACTTTCCCGAGGTTTGATTTGTTGCTTGCAACCAAATCAATAAAAACCCTTTTACTGATTATTATTGGGTTTTTTTTACAAAAAAGGTATGCTGTTCCAAGAGGAAAACTAAATTGCTAAATTACCTTATTAACAGTGCTAGCTAAAATGCTATAGAAGTATGAATCTGCGGTATTATTTCTGTAATAAGAAATAATAAAGGAATGGAAAGCCTCCTCTGACCCGATGTTTTGGATCCCGGATTCCCAGCCAGTTACGGGAGGTTGCTTTGGATTGTTCCACGTCAAGGTTTAGGTTTAAACTAAGGCTTGCCAGTTTTTGCAGTGTTGTATTTACGAACATGTATATCTACCGGTTGTTGGCTTATTCTTTGCTCCCTTGTGGAAGAGTCTGGAATAGCATTATTCCTGACTTCCGTAGTTTTGTGTGAATTAACAAGTGATTTAACTGAATTAAGTGGCTTATACAGGGAGAGCTCAATTACGGTTATTGTTAGTGGCAGCATCGGGTTACCTTTGTTCAAGGAAGAAACCAAATAAATTTTGCCTTGAATAACAGGATTTGAGGGAGCACTGAGAGGGGCAAATGTCTGCCATTTCCCCATCAGATTACTATAGTATGAGGAAGTAGTAGGGGCTAGTAGTTTGTGTCAAGACAGTATTATACAGTATAGCAAAATGTTTTTCAATCTCCCTCTTGCCTATGAAAGGTAGGGTGAGGAACATTAAAAGTTGGTACTTAACTGGTTAGGAAAAAAATATGCTGAGTGTAGAAGTATATTTTTGATAAGACCAAATTTGTTATTTTAGAATAATACTAGTAATACAGGTAGTCCTCAACTTACAACTGTTCATTTAGTCACCATTCGAAGTTACAATGGCACTGAAAAAGTGACATGATCAGTTTTAACACAACTGAGCAGCATCCTCATGGTCAAGTGATCAAAATTCAGGCACATGGTGACTGGTTTGCACTTATGAGAGTTACAATGTCCCAAGGTCACGCAATCACCATTTGTAATCACCTCAGTTGGCTTCTGACAAGGAAAGTCAATGGGGGAAGTCAGATTTGCTTAAAATACCATGATTTACTTAACAACTGCAGTGATTTGCTTAACTGATGAAAAAGGTTATAAAATGAGGCAAACTTCACAACAACTCCCTTGTTTAACAACAGAAATTTTGGGCTCAATTGTGGTGGTAAGTCAAGGACTACCTATATCAGGGATGTCAAACTCGCTGCGTCATGTGACATATCGCAACTTTTTTCCCCTTGCCAGAGCTTGGGTGGGTGCAGCTTCTGCATGATGCATCCGGCCCGTGGGCCAGCAGTTTGACACCCTGACCTATATGATATGCTTTCACATATCCTTTTTATAAGCGTGGGATAGTTATCATTGAAAATTTTTCCCAAATATTCAGAACTCTGTAAATGCTGTGTTCTATAAAGAAGCAGATATAAAAGAACAGTTTGTAAATACATCAATTATACATTCCATTTAGAGAACAAATATCAAAGGAGATATGGAAGAGAGTACATCAAGTGAAATAGACATTACCATGAAAACAACTACTGACAGAGTAATCTTGAAAAATGTCCATTCAGTTTGTATTATGACAATATCTCACTCAATTGATAGAACTGTATAGTGAGACATTTGGAGTTCTATTTATAAACCTATGTTATCACTTATTATTATTATTATCACAAAAATGAAAAAAGAAAGACTGTACAGAGCTTTTTTAGAATACCAATTAGAAAAATAACTTCATGGAGATTTTATATATATATATATATATGCCAAAACAAATAAATAAATAAAACGAACACCAGGGTAAAATCATCAAACTATAAGAGTTTAATGCCGCTATACCAATGCCGAGCTTTCATCAGCGTTCTGCTGACATCATCAGGGCTTAATCAGCCAGTCTATGGGAGAGTCTTTTATAGGTCAAACACAGTCTGCACACGGCTTTTGGACCTTGTTACCGGTCCTAGTTGCATCAGCTGTGCTCCGGCGGTGACTTTTCCTCCATTAGCTGTTCCTATCCTGCAAGGCTTATCCACACGGTTGCCTTCATCCGGTTCATTTGCTCGCGGGCTAGGAGTGACTGGGGCATTCCCCCTTTTTTCTTTCCTCAATCGTATCCCCTGCTCTCCTTGCCCCTGTAGTCCTACGTTCTTATTCCTTCCGTTAGTCAGATCTACCTGGTTCGGGATGCCCACTCTCTTTCCTGGACCCCCGCTGGCTTTAGTTGCCCCGCTGTCATTCCCACAAGCAGCTCCCTCTCCTCTTCCTGCGGTCGAATTTTTAGCTTTATAACTTAAAGCTAAAGATAACTCAAGATAATATAAGTCATAACTCAAGATAATATATTTAAAGTCAATCAGATAAAAATAAAGCACTCTGGGATGTAAGGTAAAAGGCTTTTTTTTATTAATTGCTGAGCTTTCGTTAACAACCTGTTAACATCATCAGAGCAAAGGGCTAAATGAGAAGGGGGGGGAGTAAGCGCATAAATTTACATAACAGTTCTATAACGGTTTTAGTGAGGCATGTGCACATAGCATGCTTAAGAAGCTCTTAAAGGGATAAAGCAGTCAGTCTCAAGACCATTTTCAAAAGTCGCGCTTGTCAGCTGATGATGTTAACAGGTTGTTAACGAAAGCTCAGCAATTAATAAAAAAAAGCCTTTTACCTTACATCCCAGAGTGCTTTATTTTTATCTGATTGACTTTAAATGTCCATACCTGGGATTCACCCTGTCGGCCCAAATATGGGAGAAAGGAATCTTTTGCCTGTATCAGCTCAAACTAGAGCCATCCACAGGCAGCAGTCGCAACTGCGACATCATATGTGTTTTTCAAAATTTGGATTGTTTACAAAGAATTAAGGGAGAACTGGAATAGCCATTTCGAACTTTTTAGTTCTTTTCAACCAGACATACCCTTCTGAGATTCGAACCTGGGCTGTCTGCATGTTAGGCAGATGTATTAACCTCTAGGCCACAGGCTCTTTCTCACTTTGTCGGCTATGAGACGGGAGAAGAATTATCTTGAGTTTGGTGCACCCTGTCTGCCCAAATATGGGAGAAAGGAATCTTTTGCCTGTATCAGCTCAAACTAGAGCCTAGAGGTTAATACATCTGCCTAACATGCAGACAGCCCAGGTTCGAATCTCAGAAGGGTATGTCTGGTTGAAAAGAACTAAAAAGTTCGAAATAGCTATTCCAGTTCTCCCTTAATTCTTTGTTAGCAATCCAAATTTTGAAAAACACATATGATGTCGCAGTTGCGACTGCTGCCTGTGGATGGCTCTAGTCTTGGCGTATTCGGGTCTTTTTCCATGTAAGATTGAGAGTATCTTGGCGACGTTTCGACGAGATCCCAGTCGTCATCTTCAGGCTGTGTGTGTGTGTGTGTGTGTGTATAACATCTGGAATGTTGGTCTAAGAGAGCCTTCCCTACCATTGCTCCACCCTTTGAAAAATTGTCCTCCAGAGGTGAGATGGGCCCCCACTCTCCTGGCCTTTCAGAAATATCTGAAGACTTGGCTCTGCTGACTTATTTGAGGCCCATAGAAGAGCATGCAGCTATGGGACTGGTTAGCACACTGAAGGCTTTCCCTTGTCTTTTTAATTTATTCTATTCTTAATTATCTCCAAATAAATGTACTGTATAGCTTTTATGTTTCTACTTGCATACGGCCCAGAGTCGCTCTGTGAGGGAGATGGACAGTTTCTAAATGTGATGTATAAACAAAACCATATATATATTAGGAAAGGTTTTTTTTTAAGTGAATTGCCTGGCAATAGGTGGCACTATTGGTCAGTTAGCAGGAAAAGATGGGGGGAACAATCACACTTGTAGCAGTAATTGCTTTTCAGAGTCTAATGAGGATATGAAAGATCTGCTTTCTTTGCAAATTATAAAAATAATATTGAGATGCTATTTATCTCTTAAAAATCCCTTATACAAGTTAAATACTGTCTTGGGTCATAAACCAGGCAAAAGATACTTCATAAATTGCCAAGTAAGAACACAATCCTCTGATAACTAAACATGCCACTTTAAACATGGAATGTTAAGAATTGAAAATGTGTGCAAATCACAGTTGTGAGCCCAATACACATTGAGATTTTATGTAATTAGGAGTCCCATTCAAGAGCATAATGGAAATGAGCATGAACTACAGCATAGGTTTCATAGTTGATATGACTTAACAAATCAAGATATTTCACAAGTTGCATAAAGAAGCAAAGTCAGCAGATAAGCTTTCCTTCTATTATAGCAGTTAGTTAGAAAGCATAGATAGGATCGAGAGAGTGTACAATGGTCCTCCTTTGAAACCAGGAAATAATGCAAATTAAACTTTACAGTTCCCTCAAAGGTAGGTCAGTGGTGGGATTCAAAAAATTTAACAACCGGTTCTCTGCCCTAATTATCGTTTTAAGTATAAAAAACCCGATATACAGAAAGGTAGTTTATTAGTTCATATATTTAATACTTAAATAAGAACAATAAAACAGGTACACAAAACTAGATTATGTTACCGTGTTTCCCATGCCTCCATGCTTTGGATCAGCTGCAGAGTGCCGTGGAGAGCATGGCTGATGTAGGCAGGGCAGGTGGACACACTGACTCCGCTGTTTTCAGTGGCGCTTCGGTGCCTGGTCGGCCGCCTCAGGTCAGCTGCATTGTGCTGTGGAGAGCATGGTGGACACGGAGCAAGTGTGAGGCAGGTACACACACGAACTCCACTTTTTTCAAGTGCCATTTTAACAACTGGTTCGCCAAACTCAAGAGAAAGTAGGTAGCGGTTCTGCCAAACCGGTCGGTGTAAACTGGCTGAATCCCACCACTGAAGTAGGTTATACTGAAACCAATGGGGAGCAGGGACAGTTTAAAAAATAGCTGCAATGAACACAAGCAAAAGCTTGTTGGTGTTTTAAAAAAAGGATTTTCAGCTTGCAGAAAATCCAGGAATGAGAGTTCCAGTTAAGCTACATATTTCTTCTTTTCACATGATGACTGGGAATAATGGACATGTAATTAGGCAATGCAGATATCCAGATAATTTTTAAATGGCAAGACTGAGAGTTTATGTGACTGCTATCATTTAGAGATTATCCAAATTTTGCAGTGTAAATACAACAGCCTAGTTTGTGGTATATGCATCCACAAGGTACTAAGCTTAAGGCTGATATAGAACCTTGAAAAGCTATGTAGTGACACACTAGATAGTATTCCGATTGTCATCCTGTAGTACAAATTAAAAATACTTCTGTAAGAAGAAAAAAGAACGTCAAATGTAGAGAAAGATTTAGAAATTTAGGGACAAATTCATGCAAGGCCTGTTTTATCCAAATAGCATTGCATTTGGCAAATCAGCATCAGGTGATAAAAATATTTCTAGCCACCAGATACCAAGCTTATTTTCATAAACAGTGAAATGCACTGGACATTAGGTCCACAATATTCCCATTTCTGTAGCTCTCTGGTCTTTCATTGGAGAAATATTTTTTCATTAAATTCTCACATTGGAAGCAAAAAGTTGGAAAAGGCCCAGGAGTCTGAAGCAGAGTGGCTTCTCCCCATTTGAAGGAAATGCTCCTGGGTTAATTGATTTCTAATTAACTATAAACATTTCTGAATATAATTCCATTACTGAAGCATACCTATTGTGACTCAAGCTTCCTGCAATTTCTCTCAATCTCAAGCAGAAGAAGAAAAGCAGCAAGGAGATTTCTCTTAACTTTCTCTGTGGAGAGAAGGGGGTTTTCTTTTTTCTTTTAAAATCAGGCAGAAATTATTGGATGAGAAGATGGAAAACGTAGGATTTAATATTTTCCCTCAGCCTCAGATTAAGATAAAATAAGATAGGCTAAGATAACCTTTATTGTCATTTTTTACTGTGAGCACACTGGCCCACATTAAAAATGAAATTCTGTTGCTTGCTCTCAAAGAAAAGTATATATCTACCCATACACATACATAACACACATATTTACACACATACACCAAGGAGGAAACTTGAGTGTTCACAAGGTTAATGCTATATGGAACAAAACTGTGACTGAATCTGGATGTTTTGCTTCGGATACCATGAAGCCTCCTCTCAGAAGGTAACAAGAAAAACAGGTCATGAAGAGGATTTGTAGCATCCCAGACAATCCGGCAGACCTTGCTCAAGCATCGCGGTG
>NW_015386394.1:2663801-2681072 GCF_001527695.2 Protobothrops mucrosquamatus
TTTAATTGGAAACACAGCTTGTAATATTTGGTTTTAATTCGGCTTTTATCGGGGTTTATTTTCTGTATTTTTGTATTTTGTAATTTTTTGTATTTTGTGTTTATTATTTGTTTTTAATATGCTGTGAACCGCCCTGAGTCCTATGGGAGAAGGGCGGTATACAAATTAAAATAATAAATAAATAAATAAAATAAATATGTCTTGGATAGAAGGAAATGAACTACCAATAATCTTTTCTGCCATTCTCACCACTCTCTGCACTGCCTTCCTGTCTGAAGCAGTGATGCTTCCAAACCAGACTGTAATGCAATATGACAGGATGCTCTTGATCGTTCCTCTATAGAAAGTGGTAAGGACAGGAGAAAGAAGATGTACTTTTCTTATGTGATGCAGAAAATGCAGGCGCTGCTGTACCTGCTTCACCAGTGCCTCACTGTTGAGTGACCAATCTAGCCTACTCGTTAGCTGCACACTCAGAAACCTGATGCTGCTAACCACCTCCACAGGTCAATCATTAATACACACAGGTGTGTAGCTGGGTTTGCCTTTTCTGAAATCGATAATGATCTGTTTAGTTTTTCCTATGTATAAATTGAAAAAAAATGTAAAGTATGGTCTTATGTTCACCTAAAATACACTCACACAAACAACAATGCAGTCTTTAAGATTAGCAATGGTGAAAAGATTTCCACTGAATGCTTAAGGCATACCATTCTTTGAATTTTGGCATATCTTTGCCAGTCTACTATATGTTGATGGAAGTTTGTTTCTGCTAATATATCCAAGGAGTCTGAGTGGAGAAATACACCAATGTCGGTTGCTTGTTTCATTTATTTCATAAAATCATCCAATAGGATTATAACAAATATATCAGCTCTGCTTAATTTGTTGTAATTAGTTAATTTAAAGTTTTTATCCAGATCTTGACAACTTTATGTAGTATGGCCTTTAGCACAGAACTCAAAACCAAGAACTGCTACATGGACTGCAAAATTCTGAGTAAATACCAGATGGCACCTCAGCAGTTGTTCAGAAGACCAGTTACGGTAGACCGGTTTTAACTGCTGACCCTGCAGGAAAAATATGTGCACATTTCTCATCTGTGGAGTGCTAGCAAAATATTAAACCTAGTATGGTCATTTGTTCCAAATCAGTGTGAAAAATATGGGCTAGAACAAAAAATCTTGAATCCTAGCCACATAAAAGGTTAGAAGGCATGAGACTAGAAAAAGGAGCTAAATCTTTTTTAAAAATACAAAATTCTTTAAATGGAGAAATTGATGCTCACATAGATCAAATCTGAAAAAGAGTGTTGGTTCATGATCTGGTTCCATAAACTTTCCTTGCAATTCAGAACATCAAGCCTTGCTTTACATCTTTTGTAGGGTGGGAGGCTTTCTTTTTAATAGAGAATATTTTTGAATGAGGAACAAAACACCTGAAGTATATATATCACATTGCTACATCTTAATGTTAAAATAATCTAAAATTGTATTGGAACAATATAATGTGAACAAACATGACCAGACTGTCTTATGTTTTTACAGTCAAACAAATCTGAGAGAAAAAGAGATGTTAGAAGTTCAGGGCCAACTTTGCAATAAGCTAAATGGAAAGCCAAAGAGAGGGTTAAACCTACAGTATACTGTATGCAATTATAAGCTAGCAACAGGAAGAAAATGATCAAAGGAGCCAAATAGAACATCCTGAAAGAAAATGAAGAGAAATGTGTTTTTGATCAGATCTTAAGGCAGGTCAAAGAGGAGACCAGTTAAATATCTAAAGGCAGCAAAAACATTTCTGTGCAGGGTTGTTATATGTCCTGCAGGGGAAATCCTTCATCTCTAAAAGCATGTTCAAGAACAACCCTCTATTTCAGGAAGTTATTTCTTGAAGAGATGCTCTGTCCAAGTCCAATTTAAAGTTAGAGAACCATAAAAAAGGAAAGTAAACACCTTAACATTACTGACATTCAGGTCAGTTGTTGAACAGCAGCAATAGGTGACTATTTCAGTACTGTGAAATGTATTTTGGCTTATTTAGTATTTATTTTTTTCCTAAATTTGCTCTGATGTACATAAAGAGCATACTGTACTGTGTTACCTTAGTTATACAGTCTGTATAAAGCATACTTAAAATGCAGAGGAGGGGAGAAAACAACTGAATCAAGTTTTTGTAAGATAATTAGCATTTGATGAAAGAGGAAACCTCCCCCCCCCAAAAAAAAAGAAATGAGAAAAACAATGAAGGCAGATAAGAAGGAACAAATATAAGTATAAATAATACTAAGAATCTTGTTAGGCAATTCAGTGGGTGGGGAGAACACTTTGTATATTTGTGTTGTCCGTGATCTCTCATGACTTGAAACAACTCAGAAGGGACTTGATAGTTTCTGGGAAGGATAGAGCCCAAATTTGTTTTAGTTTATTACCTTCTCAATCTCTAATCTATGATTCAGAGTATCATTTGAATCCAAATTTTCAATCTTTGCTTACTCTTATATATTACTCATGAGGTCCTATTCTGCTTTAAAAGACTGGGATGTCCAGGCTCAAGCACTATTTCTCTTAATAGGGAAGCACAAGAGTTCTCACTGGTAATCTTCTGTATTCTCCTGAAGGTGTCCTGCCCACCTTTTTCTCTGGCCTGGGCACTCTGCCTTCCCCTATGTCACTCTGTTATTTTTAGCTCTTCTCTCTTCTGATCAGAGTACTGTTGGGATTGCTTTTAGGCATGGAGTTGGAGGCGGTGCTGGGGTTTTGGCAAGGGGGCCAAGAGTCTGTAACGTCCTGGGGCAATCTGATATCCCTAGGTCTAGGGAAAGTGTTTACAGGCAGAAACCTTGACGCTGACACTGGAAGACAGGGGTGTTCTCAGAAAGGGGACATAGAGAAGGACAGTTGGGGAGGGGGAATCTAAATTGTGGCTATAACCCCTTTGAAAATACCAAAGCAATTTTGAGAGTAGTGTTGAGATGGCCGTGTGATTATCCATGGCTGAAGACAACCAGCTTTAACAGAAAGGTTTGTTGCAGGAAAAGAAAGGAGATGGCATGAACTAAAGAAATGATATAGCAAAAGGAGAAGGAGGAGGAAAGAAGTAAATTAGAAAGTAGAGCTGATATGTTTAAAGCAGGGAGCGAAAGAGTGAAAATAGATGAAGGGGAATTAGGAGAAAAGATGTCAGCTGAGATACAAATAGTGCGAATAGACTGATATTGGAAAGGATACAGGATAGAATACCTGAACTGGGAGTTCTCTGCAGAAGGCCTCAGCATTTGGGTGAACTTCGAATCATGACCTCCTACATCATCTCAGGCTCTCTGTAGCTGCCAGCTTTACCATGGAGAAACTATTGCCACTGACTGCAGGGGAAAGTGAGCCCATTGTCCACTGTGGGGGACATTCCCACAAGGACTGTTGTGAGCGGGTGGTGATAAATGTTTCTGGCCTACGATTTGAGACCCAAGTAAAGACCTTGAGACAGTTCCCCGATACTTTACTGGGTGATCCTCTGCGCCGTTTGCAATATTACGACCCATTGCGTAATGAATACTTCTTTGATCGCAACCGGCCTTCCTTTGACTCTATTCTGTATTATTACCAATCTGGAGGACGGCTTCGAAGACCAATCAATGTCCCTCTTGATGTTTTTTTGGAGGAACTCAAATTCTATCAGCTGGGTGAAGAAGCTCTGTCCAAATTTCGTGATGATGAAGGATTCATCAAGGAAGAAGAGCAACCTATGCCTGAGAGAGAGTTCTTCAAACAAGTGTGGCTGCTCTTTGAACATCCAGAGAGCTCCCAAGCTGCCCGCATCATTGCAATCATTTCCGTTATGGTCATTCTTATCTCCATTGTGATTTTTTGCCTGGAGACTTTACCTGAGTTTCGGGACGAGAGTGACGTGTCTTTGCCAGTAAGTTATGAAGACTATATTGATTATTTTTCTCTACAATTGTTTGCATTGTTTTCTCTGTTCTCCTTTCTCTGAAAGGTGAATATTGATATTTCAGAATATTCTTTCCTTCAAAATCTCTTTCCCCACTTGGTACCCAGATGTCTTAGACAAGAGCAGCTGTTTTGCCTAATGATGATAAGAGTTGTAATCCAATAAATGTAGAGTTCTAGGGCAATTACTCTGATGCCACATTATAATTTAAATGGTTTTAGGAACTTTCAGATATAATTTTCTCTTACTGGTTCAGATAAACCTCTATTTCTGTCATACAAATGGTAGTATTGTTACCAGTATTTTTCCATTCAAGACTTAGAGTTTGTCATTCTGATACCTTTACTCTTTTAAGAATGCCATATTCCAAATCTGATATTTGAAAAAAATCAGATATGAAATTTAAATGGTCACTTCTTTAATTCTTTTAAAAAATAAGTAGCTTAATGATGCAACCATTTCTTTACTTAATGGGCCTTCATTTGAAAACTCAATGCCATCTTGATTCTAATTTCTTTAATATCAATTCCCCAACTACAGTGGATCGTACTTTTCATTGCAAAACGTCATAATTGATTGTGATCACCAGTGAATGAGTTGAAATAGTTATGCTTCTGTTCTCCTCAAGACAACGTGTATCTATTATTGTATCATAGGCCATAAAGAATGTGGGGATCTCCAACTATTATGGTCTTGAATAATGTTACTCAAAAATCAATGTTTTTTACCAACTGCTGCTCCACATGGCTTTCAGGGCCTCCTTATTATGTACAGTATTGTGTGATGGGGATAGGAGTAAAGTTAGGCACCTGGACTAAAAATTGTTGAAATAGTAATAATGACAACAGTAACTCTCAACAAAGAAATATTCCTTCATAAATCAATATGTTTCTTTCAATGCTAATTATTCTGTGTTTTGATTCTTCCCCCACTTGCTGCCCTTGTTGTAATGGTTAGCCTCTGTGATTTCAGCCTTCTCAAATACGTCCCCCAAACAAAAAGTTGAAATTTTCTGTCCTAATGGAGTGATTGTCTTGCTAGCTGACTCAACAAGAAATATAATCCTAAAAACCTGTATATTGTACTATGCTTGCAGAACTTTGGAATTCAAAAAGGAACAAAACAAAAAGCAAGATAGACAGATTTGCTTGACTTTCACTGTCAACGTCTAAACCAGCTTTCACTCATGTAATATTTTCCAGATGGATTTAGATTGCAAATCCCAAATTTTAAACGTTGGGGAAATAATGATTCAGTACTTGTAGATAGTCAATAATAGGACAGACACAATAGTAACATAATAGGACAGACACAATAGTAACATATAAAATTCATGCAGTTTTATTCTTTGCTATGGTGTCAACATAGATAGCATCTTTTACATATTCCTTGCTCATGTATCTTTTATTTATTTATTTATTTATTTATTTATTTATTTATTTATTTATTTATTTAAATAAATAAATGTATCTTTCACATTGAGATTGAGTTTTCTCAGCTAAAATATATTTTTGGTTTGTCTGAGTGTATGCCTTCACCCACTATATGCCTTCTGCAGCCAATGTCATTTCATTTGTCTCTATTATTTTTGGAATGCTTCAATCACACTAAACACAATAGTGCCCACTGAATATTGAAGAAGCTGGTAAAATTTAGAAAGTCGTAGGATAGTGCTTCCAGTCAAGAGTCATTAAATGAAATTAAATGAAAATGTGCTTGTCATTTCCTACGAACATGGTTAATAATCAGGGGAAGGGGGTTTAATCCAACGACAATTGAAAAATCACAGTTGGGAGAGGATGTTGTAAGGATGTAGCACATAGGAGATATTGGACCCAATAGGTACCTGAGCTCTGATTTTGCCTCTGTCTTTCTGTCTGCCACAGAAAATGGCCCCAGAGACTGTACATATCATGGAATCCCCAATAGATCTTCTATCATCAATGTACAATTAGCAGCCTGGCTGTATGTATTGCTTCAAAATGTGTTGAGCTACAACTCCCATCATTCCCCATGCATGCTGGGAATATTGAAACTTGTAGAGAGGGTAAAATAGAAAAAAATCAGATGAAAATACTTGCAAGGAAGTACAGGAATAGGAATAAAATAAACCTCTTCATACAGTGCTTTCTCCTGTGGTTAATTTACATTGTCCTTTATCTGATTCTCAGCCAGCTCTGAAGTCATGTTTTCCTCAACTGAGAGGGGAAAAATTTTCAGGGGAAAATCCAACATATGGAGGAAAAGCCTAAGCTTTCCTTTCACTTAATAATCTCTGGAAATATTCCATCTTGGTTCATGAAGTTTGTAATTCTATCCTCTAGGTTATAAAAGGAGAGCACTCAAGAGGGTTGGTTTCTAGATACTTCACTTATTAAACTGCTTCATTTCAGAGTCTCATACTTTTGGAAATAAGAAACTGGGACACTTAAGAGAGGAAAAGTAATTCAGCCAGGAAAAGTTGTAGGAGAAACTCAATTATAAAGTAGAATGTTAAACATTTCCTCCTTCTATTTAACTCAGAAGCAGTGTGTTATTGTGTCTAGAAAGGGACTGGGGAGATACAAGTTTCTGCTTAACTATGGAGCTCATTGGGTGATCTTTGATCGCTTGATATCTCTTGGCTGAACATCTCAAAGAATTGTTGTAAAGATAAAATGAAAGCTATTCCCCACGTTTGCATATAGGTTGCCTTGAACTGTTTGAGGAAGGGCATATATTAAATAGCTTGTTATTTTTCCTTTCAAAGCAATGTAATTTAATAAAAATGGCCACCCTACACATTTTCAGATGGATAGTTCCTAGTGCAACACAGTATTGTGGGGATATTTTGTTCTTAGAGAGGTACAGGTTGAAGCATTGTTATTTGCACTCACCCACAAAATTCTATGAATAATGCAGGATATCTAAATGAGTAACATTGTTATCTGTGTTGAGGATATATTTGATAAGATACCAGCATTCCCACTGAAAAGCTGTTAAATATGGTTTGGAGACACTACAATAAAGTGGGCTTATAACAGGCTGGCTGACTGCACTCAGAAATTTGGCATTCATAGCTTTACATTAAGTTGAAGAGCAGTAACCAATGGGCCACGGCCATGTCTATCTTTGGGTCAGTATTATTCAACATTTTTACAAATGAACTGGATAATGGGATTGCTAGGTTGCTTATCAGATTTATGTAGGACACAAAATTGAAAGGCTTGGCAATATATAGGAAAATATACAGTAAAAAGAATGCAGTCTAATCAAGACAGATTGGAAGATTGAGCTCAGTACAAGATGCCTTTCAATTAAGAGAAATGTTTAAGGAGGGGGGAAATACGGGCTACACACTCATAGCTTGGAAGCACTACATTGGAGATGTGTACATATTGTTATGAAAACAATTTGAGCATGAGTATGAAATAGTTGCTAGAAGAGCTAACATCATTCTGGGCTGCATCAGTGGAAGCACTATATTAAAGACATGTGAAGTCTGTATTCCCTCTACCCTATACTAGTGAGACCACACCTGGAGCACTGTGTATGTTTTGGAGAACATATTTTCAGGAGCTTATTAATAAATTAAGAGGAACAGCAAAGATGATACAGGGACATTCTCCATAAAGAAAGGTGGAAGAAAATTGGGAAATTCACATTGAAAAAAGAAGACTATGAAGAGACATAATATTAACAATCAGGTATATAAAATGTACTACAATTACCCACATTTAATAACAACAACAACAACAACAACAACAACAACAACAACAACAATAATAATAATAATAATAATAATAATAATAATAATAATAATAATAAAATTGGAAGAGACCTTGGAGGTCATCTAGTCCAGGGCTTTTCAACCAATGGTACGGGTACCACCTGTGGTACATTGGCACCTGGCAGGTGGTACGCGAGCATCCTAGAAAAGTAGCGGGGGAGGGGAATGAGCTGAATCAGTGGCAGCACCGCACAAGCCTGAGTAAGAGATGGCTGGAGCTGCAGGGCTGTCAGGGCTCAGTGGAAGCGCCAGGATCAGCGGCAGGCTCCAGCTGGAGCTCGGCGTGATCCTGGCGCTTCTGCTGAGCCCAGTAGAAGTGCCGATCAGCTGGAATATTGCAGCATCTCCAGGGTCTTATGATTTACATTCAGATGCTTGGCAACTGATTCATATTTATGACGGTCACAGTCTTCCAGGGTTATGTGAAGTGACCAAAACCTGCTGCAACCACCGAGCAGACGGGGGGGGGGAATCAAAACCAAACACCCCCCACCCCACTACCGCTGCCAATCCTCAACAGAAATGCTCACAACAATGAAAACCTCGGACAGTAGGAAGAGCGCCGCTGGGCGGGCAGGCAGGCAGGCAGGTGTCTTGCTCGGCTGTGGCTTGGAGGCACTTTTTTTAGTGCTATTATAACTTCAAACAGTCACTAAGCGAACTGTTGTAAGTGGAGGACTACCTGTACTTTATCACTTTTTTCCTTTTTTTTTTTTTTGGTCATCAAGTTTTTGACACCTTGCTAGGCGACTGGTGGTACTCGGATATTGCCATGTGAAAAGGTTGAAAGAGTGAAAGGGTTGAAAAGCCCTGATCTAGTCCAACCCCCTGCTCAGGCAAGAAAGCCTATGCCATTTCAGACAAATGGCTGTCCAGTCTCTTCTTAAAACTTTCCAGTGTTGGAGCATTCACAGCTTTTGGAGGCAGGTTTTCCACTGATTAATTGTTCTAAGTGTCAGGAAATTTCTTCTTAGTGCTAGGTTGCTTCTCTCTTTGGTTAGTTTCCATTCATTGCTTCTTGTCTTGCCTTCAGGTGCTTTGGAGAATAGCTTCTCTTCTTTGTGGCAGCCCCTGAGATATTGGAACACTGCTATCATGTCCCCCCTCGTTCTTCTCTTCATTAAACTAGACATACCCAATTCCAGCAACCATTCCTTATATGTTTTAGCCTCCAGTCCCTAATCATCTTTGTTGGTCTTCTCTGTACTCTTTCTAGAGTTTCAACATCTTTTTTACATCGTGGTGACCAAAACTGGATGCAGTATTCTAAGTGTGGCCTTACCAAGGCATTGTAAAATAGTATTAACACTTCATGTGATTCTATCCCTGTTAATGCAGCCTAGCACTGTTTTGGCTTTTTTGGTAGCTGTACACACTGTTGGCTCATATTTAGGTGATTGTCCACTAGTACCCTGAGATCCCTCTCACAGTTATTACTATTGAGCAAGGTACCACCTATACTATACCTGTACATTTGGTTTTTCTTGCCTAAATGTAGAACCTTAATTTTTGCACCATTGAATTTCATTTTGTTAGATAGCGCCCAATGTTTAAATCTGTCAAATCTGTCCTGTATTTTAAGCCTATCTTCTGAGTGTTGGCTATTCCTGCCAGCTTGGTGTCGTCTGCAAATTTGATGAGTTCCCCATCTATCCCCTCATCTAAATCATTGATGAAGATGTTGAAGAGCACTGGGCCCAGAACAGAGCCCTGGGTACCCCACTACACACTTCCCTCCATGTAGATGCAGTTCCATTGAGGACCACACGCTGAGTACGGCTGGTCAGCCAGCTACGAATCCATCTGGTGGTGATGCTGTCTAACCCACATTTTTCTGTCTTATCAAGTAGTAGGTTGTCTACTTTATCAAATGCCTTACTTAAAGTCCAAGTAAATTATATCCACAGCATTCCTCTGGTCCACTAATTTTGTCACCTGGTCACAGAATGCAATAAGATTTGTCTGGCATGATCTGTTTTTGACAAACCCATGTTGGCTTTTAGTAATGACTTTGTTTGCTTCTAGGTGTTCCCTGATTTGTTGCTTATCTTTTCCAGAATCTTCCCAGGTATTGAGGTCAGGTGGATTGGTCTGTAGTTTCCTGGATCCATTTTTTCCCTTTTTTGAAGATGGAAACTACACCAGCTCTTTTCCAGTCCTCTGGTAGTTCCCCAGTGCTCCAGAATCTTTGAAAGATATAGTTCGGTGGTTCTGAGATCACATCTGCCAGTTCCTTCAGAATCTTGGGGTGTAATCCATCTGGTCCTGGTGATTTAAATTTGTCTAGGGTGGACGAGTGCTCACTTACCATTTTCTTGCCTATCTTAACTTGTGTTTCTAATCTGTTTTTTACAGTACTGTTTTTGATAGGTTGGACTGTTTTTTCCCTTTGTGTAAAGACGGATGCAAAAAACAAGTTAAGTAGTTCTGCTTTCTCCTTGTTGCTTGTCACCTTCTTGCCACTTTCTCCCACTAATGGACCAATCATTTCCTTAACTTTTTTCTTGGCCTTAGTTCATTTTGAGCCTTAGCTTTCCTCACTTCATCTTTGCAGGCTTGGACTATTTGCTGATATTCTGCCTTAGTTCTTTCAATTTATCAGAGAGTTTTTTATGCAGCCATGCTGGTTTCTTTTGAGAGTTGTTATTTTTCTTCTTTGTTGTATTGTGCTAGACTGGGCTTTTATTATCTCACCTTTCAAAATTTCCCAAGCTTCTTGAGTTGTTTTCTCCATGGAATCCTTCCCAAGCTCTCTCTAAGTTTATTGAAATTAGCTCTCTTAAAGTCCAAGACTCTAGTTTGACTGTATTCTATTGCTTGTGCTTGCATAATGTTGAATTCCAATATTGCATGATCACTCCCCTCCCCAGGTTCCTGTGGCTTCAACACCTTCTATCATTTCATCTCTGTTAGTAAGAATTAGGTCCAATATGGCTGATCCCCTAGTTCCCGTCTCTACTTTTTGGGAGACAAAGTTGTCTGCTAGGTTTATCAGGAATCTGTTTGATCTTCCACATTTGATTTAAATATAAGAAAAAACTTCTGACAATAAGAGCTGTACAACAGTGGAACTGTGAGCCTTAAGAAACCAGGAACCAAGGCTGTTTAAATGTGTACAAGTTTATTCCATGCTAGTTCTCTACAAGAATATGAACTACTTACATCAAAGCAAATTGGCAGTTGATAAGAGTTAATGGAATTAAAGGTAGGCTGGACTTAGATCTCTTGTGGGCGCGAAAGGACTCAAGATTGATAACACATTTGACCCTTTCCTTGGGCTCAGTCTGTCATCTACAGGAACAATTTTACCTTACAGAATTTGTTGATTTTCTATTTCTAGAAGCATTTAAGAAGTAGGTGAGTAGCCTTCCATCAAGATGGTTGGTTTAGTTTTCCTACACATTATAGCAGGCAGGATTAAAGGATCTTTGTGATCTGATCCAGCTCCACATCTCTAAAATTCTATGCTTTTGCCTCACAAAAAATTCCTGTCCAGTCGCAATCAAAATTGCTATAGTTATTGGCTCTGCTCTTTCTATTACATTCCTGTTGTGGCTTTTTTATCATTTTTCTAACACTGCCTATGAACATCTTCAAGGAAAAGTTTGACTCTCTTTGACCTGTCTATGTGAATTGGAACTTTCAGGAGCTGTAATCTTCATCAGAAGAGAAGACAATCAGAAGTCTTAATCGGTCTACAGTGTAAGCACATATCACCACTATATCTGCACTTTTGCACAAAGTGATGGCTCCCTCCATTGGAAAAGAAAAGAGAACTTCTTTGTTCTCTCCTAGGAACAAATGGAACAAATATATTTTCTTCCTTAACTCCCCCTTTGTTCCATTCACAGCAGGTTGTGCACTAGCCAGCCTTGGCTGATCTTAAAAAAGTTAAGTAGAGTCAAATCTGGTTATTACTTTAAAATTTATGGCTGGAGACAATACTGGGAAGTTGGGGGGAAAATCCCTGAAGAAACAGTTCCATTTGGTATAAAAAAATAATGCACAGGATCTGTCCAGGAGTTGATAGCAACTTGAGCTAGGTCTAGGATAACTTACCATAGCCAAATTGCCACAGCTGTAGCTAACTCACCATGGCCAACTAGCCATGGGAATACTCAGTGCTGGACAATTCATTGCTGCATTAATAGTTTCATTCAGTTACTTTTATTTTTGGTGACCATGTTTTCATCAAAATTATTGCAACTCTTGTACTTTTGGATTGACTTTATTTATTTTATTATTATTGGCCACAGTTCTACTGAAATTAATTTAACTTTTGTATTGGTTGAATTGTCCTTCACTATTTCTTAGGGGTCGATAGACATCCCTTTTTCTTAAATCACATCTTATAAAACTCCTGCATTTTGAAAAACGAAGCAGATGAGTGCAACTTGTTGGTTTGTTTGTTAAATTTATTTGCTACCCATCTCACCATGGGGCTACTTTGGGGGGCCTAAAACAATAAAATGGGGGAAAAAATGTAAGAATAACAATTATAATGCAATGAAACAATAAAAATAAACAGTGGAAGTAAAATAATATGAAATTTAAAAAAATGAGCAAAGGGGGAGCAGGAAGTTCAGGGGCGAGGTGGGATCAGCTAATTAGTCAGCAGCCTATGATGTACTCCCCTATTCATTCAGTCCCCAGGCCAACTAACAGAGCCAGGTCTTTAGACCCTTGCAGAAGGACAGGAGGATGGAGGAAAACCTGACCCCGGGGGACAGGATATTCCAGAGGGCTGGCATAACTTTGATTGGGAACAGCCTTTGAGAAAGGAGCTAAACAAGTACAGAACTGTGCCACCCTGTCCTAAGCTCCATAGCAGGCAATGGTGGGATTCAGCCAGTTCACACCACTTTGGTAGAACCGGTAGCTAATTTTTTGTTGCCCAGGCCCAGAATGGACTTCCGGATGTGGCATCTACACAGAGAACTGGTTGTTCACATATTTGAATCCCACCACTGATAGCAGGCTCCAAAGGATAGCATGGTTGATGATATCGGAGGTCAAGAAGAGCCCAGGTGGTTACATTACACAGATTCATAGAGCTTCCCTCTGTACCAGTGTATTTATTCCATGGGACATTTACAAAGAAAAAAAATGTAACCACTATTTCAGCTGGGGTCAAGAAGGAGGCATTCCGCTGTGGAAACCTGGACCTGTGCTCATTTTATCTTCATTACCAATGCCGTCAGTCCAAAATCCTGAAAACCACAAAGCTAAGCAATAGGAATATGAAGGAGAATAAGACCTACAATCTGTTCTTTCATTCATTTTAATTTAATCTGCCCTAATTTATTATGATAAGTATTTTTAAAGTTATAGTATTTTTTTCTGGTATCAAAATAAGGATAATTTTTTGGGGAGTTGGATAGAAATCCTTCAGCTTCAATGAAATTGAATTCCACTTGCATAACATCACAATAAAAAATTGAAACGTTTCACAATCGTAATCCCTCTAGATTTATCTCACCATTTCAACAAAACTAGTTTTTACTTTATTATTCATGTTGCACAATTCTATTAATCAGTTTCCCAAATGCAGAGCTTTCCCCTTTCACTTCCTACTGTCATGTGTAGGATAATTCCTATCTGTCTTCATATTTAGGACTAGGAGTATCTTTAGATGATCATGCAAAAAGTTATATTTCAAAAAATAAAGTTCTATTCTGTGAAGAGGAAACTGAATAATCAAATGAAGTTCTTGCTATGTTTGGAAGAAGTAAAATATGAATTCATATTTTCATTCCAAGGAATGTTGAACCAAATTTGTCTTGTAAGAAATGACAACCTGGCATCTGATGACTTGATTTGGGGTTTACAGTATCCAGGATAGATGTGCTAGTGTATCTTTTTGAAACTGGTGCCCTCCAAATATCATGAGACTGTACTGATTAGGAATAATGAAAATTTTGACCTGACATCAGGAAAAGCTGGTGTAAGGAATTTTCTGGTCAGCACTATCCTATTTATCCCCATATACTTCCTGAATAGCTTGTACTCAAAACCTTGCATATCTTCACTCATCCAAAATAGCTTTTACAGATTCTGTCCAACAAGATTTCTTTGGCGTCGGCTTTCCTGCTGGCAACTGGTGCTAATTATCTGCTAGCTAGGCTGGAGCAAGCAGATGATCAGGATTAATCTTCCATACTGCAGGATTCACCAACTAGGGATCCTGATGGCAGAAGAAGAAGAAGAGGGTAACTGATATAATGCTAAAGGCTAGAAGGAACTGGATTTTGAAACCAACAGGGGAATCCCTCTGGGGCATATTACCATAGAGACCTTTCCATTCCTTTACATCACGTGCTCCCTGTCACACAACATTTCCGCTCCCTCTTCATCATTCCAGTCTCAGTGCAGCCATTCAGCTATGTATACCCATGAAAGTGGATTCTACTACTGCATTCCAACTCATTTTTCTGAAACTAACTCATTTTTCTCCTATAAAGCATGGTTTAATTATAAACTTCATTGTAAAACAAAGTTTGAGATTATAATTTCTTTTCTTTCCCTGTGACTTTTAATGATTCATCCAAAATGATAGCATATTAGGGATCCCTAATATTATAATCCTGGTACATGATTATGTAAGAATCAGAAATAAATCTAATTTCAACAAGGGCCAATCTCACCTAAATTTGCCTTTTAGGGGGAAAAACTACTCATTCACTTTGTAAATTCCCAGGAAATAACTGCATTTGCAGCTGAATTGATATGCATAGAATTATATTGAAAACAAATTCCTTTTCCATCCTTCCTACTGGAAATTCTAACTCAGGGTTTAACAGAAAAATAGAGTTGGAAGGGATCTTGGAGGTCTTCTAGTCCAACCCCCTGCTCAAGTAGGACTCTATACCATTTCAGACAAATGGCTGTCCAGTCTCTTTTTAAAGCTTCCAGTGATGAAGCATCCACAACTTCTGAAGGCAAGCCGTTCAACTGGTTTATTGTTCTCACTATCAGAAAAATTCTCCTTCTGGTGCTTTGAAAAATAGGTTGACACTCTCTCTTCTTTGTGGCAACTCCTTAAGTATTGGAACACTGCTATCATGTCCCCCCCTAGTCCTTTTCATATATCCAATTCCTGCAAACATTCTTCATGTTTTAGCTTCTAGACCTCTAATCATCTTTATTGCTCTTCTCTACACTCTTTCCAGAGTCTCAACATCTTTTTTATATTGTGGCAACCAAAACTGGATGTAGTATCCTAAGTGTTGTCTTACCAAGGTCTTATAAAGCAGTGCTAACACTTCATGTGATCTTGATTATATCCCTCTGTTATTGCAGCCTAGGATTGCATTGGCTTTTTTGACAGCTGCTTATACCTGATTGTCCACTAGGACAGGGCTTTTCAACCTTTTCACCCATTGTACCACTTTTAGGATATGGCAACATCCGAGTACCACCAGTTGCCTAGCAAGTTGTCAAAAACTTGATGACCCCCCCCAAAAAGGAAAAAAGTGATAAAGTACAGGTAGTCCTCGACTTACAACAGTTCGCTTAGTGACTGTTCAAAGTTACAATGGCACTGAAAAAAGTGCCTCCCAAGGCACAGCCGAGCAAGACACCTGCCTGTTCGCCCGGCAGCGCTCTCATTCCCCTCCTCTGCTACCACTTTTCTAGGATGGTCATGTACCACCTGCCAGGTGCCAATGTACCACAGGTGGTACCCGTACCACTGGTTGAAAAGCCCTGCACTAGGACTCCAAAATCCCTCTTGCAGTTATTGCTATTGAGCCAAGTTTCACCTAATCTGTACCTGTTTTTCTTGCCTAAGTATAAAACCTTACTTTTGTCTACACTGAATCTCATTTTGTTAGATAGGGCCCAGTGTTCAAATTTGTTGAGATCCATCTGGATTTTGAACCTGTCTTCTTCTGGGATGTTAGCTATTCCTACCAGCTTGGTGGCATCTGCAATTTGATGAATTGCCCTTCTATCTCCTCATCCAAATCATTTAGGAAGATCAATATCTTGTACTGGGCTTAAAACAGAGTACTGGGCTTTAAACAGAACCTTAAAGTACCCCACTGCTTCTTTTCTTCATGTAAATGTAGTTCCATTAAGGAGCGACTCCCAATCTTTTCTATATTCCTCACCCCTAGAATGCTTCTGATATATTCTCACACCCCTTACAAAAGATTGAAATAATGGCAACAAATTATGTGCATATACACTATAATTTTGAAAACCCAAGTTTTCTCACCTACCGCAATATTGTCTTGCACCCCCAGCGGGTGCAAGCACTCCGGGTTGGGAACCCCTGCATTAAGGGCTACACACTGAGTGCAGTTTGTCAGCCAGTTACAAATCCATCTGGTGGTGATGCTGTCTCTCCCACATTTTTCTAGCTTACTAAAAAGTAGGCTGTGGTCTACTTTGGCAAATGCCTTATTGAAATCCAAATATACTATATCCACAGCATTTCGCTGGTCCACTAATTTAGGTTTCCAGAATTGCAATGCCTATTTCTTACCAATTATATTGTATCATATATTTCTATGTCCAGTGAGAATTTTTTAAAGCTGTACAGTAATTGTCTGTTCTGACCCATCTTCATTATACATTTTTCTGCTACATTGGTCTCTCAGGCAATGATAATCTGATTTTCTGCTTTCCTTCATGTTCCTTTTTTTAGTTCCTCTACATTTTGATTCTCAGTCTGCCTAACTACCTAGATTTCCTTGCCTGTACCATCTCCTTCAGACTCAAAGAGGCATACATTGTTTTCCTAGCCAGATCAATATTTTATATCATATGCAAGTGATGCTCATCATGACTTCCTCCATAGAGACTAAAACATTTGTGAGCATTAGTACACATATTAAGATAGTAGTGTAGAAATAACAGATAATTTTAGATACACTTTCTGTCCTAATAAACTGAGAAACAGAGATATCTGCAAACTATCCTCTTATTTTGTTCTCTCCATCTAGAGAAAACCATCAGTATCTGCAGCTGGTTGCTTAGAACTTGGAACTTTATTTTATGTAATGGCCTGATTGCAGCTGGTGAGGTTAAACTGAGCTATGATTCTTGCTGTATCAAGCTAAATTTTCTCTGCTGTGAAATTAAAGTTGCCTTAATTGGAAATTGCATGGAGTGCCAAAATTCTCATCCAGCAGGCAGTTGCCTCTGACAGCTGAGTTTATGTGACAAAAGGTAGCAGATACTTACAGAGTGGGCATGTCTAATTTTCTGCTTGACTGCCAAACCATTTGACCAGAATATCTTGCCTTTCAAAGCAGTGAGGAGCAAAATGCCCATAGTAGCAAAACAATATTAAAACTGTAATTACTGCATATAATCTACAACATGCTTGTTGTTGACTAAATTTATTTTTTATTTTATTTTACAAAATTTATATGCCGCCCTTCTCCCCATGGGACTCAGGGCGGCTCACAGCATGTTAAAACAATATACAAAATTACCCCTTCTAAAAACCAATTAAAATCCAAATATTAGTGGCTGTGACTATTTAAAATCATTAAAAATTTTCCCTATTTAAAATTCACCCTAGGTCAGGCCCGCTTGTTGAA
>NW_015386394.1:2682112-2687021 GCF_001527695.2 Protobothrops mucrosquamatus
TGCATTCAGCCTCCCCAGGACCCTGTCCACATCTTCAGGAGCAACAGAGTCAAACTCCTCCCATACAACCGTCTCAAGACCTGCTCCCGTCTCCTCCCCCTGGGCCAACCAGTCGGAGTCCAAGCCTTCTCGAATCCGCGCGACTTTGTCATACAGATACTGCACAAAGTCCTCTGCCCTCCCCTCCAGGGGGTCCCCATCCCTCTCCGATTGAAGGAGAGAGCGGGTCACCCTGAAGAGGGCGGCAGGGCGGTTATCTGATGACGCGATGAGTGAGGCATAGTAGTTAGTCCTAGCCTCCCTCAGCGCCACTAGGTAAGATCTAAGATGTATCTTTACCTGTGTTCGAGTGGATTCGGTTCGGCTGGCCCTCCAACTGCTCTCCAGGCGTCTTAATAGTGTTCAACCCAGAGTAATTATTTTAATTCAGTTAATTTTAGTGTTAAAATTGATAACATTTTATTCATTGTTTTGCTCTTCAAAATGTTGTTAAATGGTTTAAAATTTGCTTTAAATATGTAGTGTGTATGCATATCATATGTAATGTGACAATAAAAAAAATAACTTCTCAGCTTTTTTTCTGTTACTCTCTTGCAAACTCTTTTTTTCAAACTCTTCCTATGTTGTAGTTACTAAGCTTCTCTAAATACTGACCATTGAAGTTTGTTGATTATGGTTTATGGGTTATGAAGCATGATAAGAGGAGCAAAACTGGTGGTAGATCCAGCATCAGATTTGCTGGTCTGAGTTTAAGACAAATTGAAAAGCCAGACAGCAGGAAGAAGTCCACTACTGTATGGTCAAATTTGACTGTGTCTAAAAGTAGGAAATGAGCAGTTTACTTTTATTTTTTTAATTCCTTATGGCACTTTTTTTAAAAAAAATTGACTCACCAAAGACCTGCCAGTTGCATGCAATCATGTATAACCCTCTATATAGTGAAATGGGTATTACTTTTTGTAAATAAAAAAAAAGTTTTTGGAAGAAGAGACACACAAAAAAACAATGAGACCAAATTCATTCTCTGCAGTTTGCTTTCCTTTAGCTACTTTCCCCCAATGATATTCCAGGTATGCTTTTGCAAAGGAGGAACTCTACTCTGTTTTCATGAATTACTTTTAAACTTAACAGATTTTGTTTTCCGAAGTTTTTTTTTACTTAAAAGAACCAGCCTTTGAATTTTTATTACTGTATAGATACTTAACGCCACATCAGTTTTTAACAGCACAAAGCTTGTAATACTGCAAAGAATAACAGATCTTCTTAAATGTAGTATTGTGTGAAACGGGATGATTAGCAGACTGTAATCCTTAACAAATTTTATCTAATTATGTAAAGCTATATAACTCTTGAAGGAAACACCAATATAGCATAGGACTCACTGTTAAAATATTACAGCTACTTTCAACTGTAAATTGTATTTCCCCATGAATTTCTTTTCAGATGATTTTATTCAATGTTCCTCTCAAGTTCTCACAGTTCCAAAATTCTACAAATATAAGAAAGAAATGTCTTTCTTCACCCCTTATCTCAGTCAATGACTCTAGATGGGTTACAATTCAATATACATTGGACGCATTTCAAGTTGCTCTAAAGTCTTGGTTAAATGCTGATTGTGCAGTAAAGTGCACTGGAAACTTTAAGGTTCCAAGACTCCCTAAGAGTGAACAGAAGCTAATACAATTTCTATCTTGCAGAAAGTTAAACACAACTTCTTTCTGCAAATTTGACTAGTTATTATGCATAGTTGCTTTCAGATTCATAATAAGAAAACACTGAATACACCAGGTGCAGAAGTCTGGAAGCCACTGCAGCCAATAATTATTATACTTCCTTTAGCAGAAGTCTTCCAAACATTTCCTGTAGTCAGCTTAGATGAGCCTTTCTGTTCTTGGTTTTGGATTTTTTCCCCCTACTCATCTTTGCAAAATTATTCTATTACAGATAAACTTTTAGATTTGAGACCTCCCAAAACAGTTTTCAAATATATTCATATCTTAGGAGCAGTCAGTCTTTCTTGCAGAACTTCATGTTTGATTTGGATATATGTTTTACATTGTTTTCTTGCAGAAACATCTAACCTCTTTTCAGCTTCTTTTTTTATTACTTGTGGCAAATTAGTTTCTAGGACATGTTGCTCTTTAGTAGAACATTCTTTTTTTATCTGCACAACATGTCCTGGGTCAGTGATTGTCTTGCCACTCCAAATCAAGATAGACCTACCGTATGCTTAACAGTTGTCAAAATTCTTTTTTCAAATGCTTGACCTATTTTTCCCACCTAATTAATCTTGTATGGTGCTCAAGAGTTCAATTTTTGTTTTATCAGTTCAAAGCAAATCATTCCAAAAGATTTCAGGTTTATCAAAATTTTCTTTTTTTGTATTTTAAATTAGTTATTATTGAGATAAAATTAGAAAAAAAATGCTCCTCAATGCAGAAACTGTACTGTGGATACAATGTCAACTAAGTCCTTCAGCAGAACATTTTCAGTGATTGGTTCTGTTTTGCAGATCTGACCAGTTTTCAGGCAATTCAAATATAATTGTTCTTGGTCTTCAAACTACAGTATTGTCCTACAATGAAGAATGAGTTGAAAAGAGGTTGGGTATTTCAACAAAACAACAGTCTAAAATAATGTCAACGCCAACCATGAAAGAGAGATAAAAATTATGGAAAGGCCTTCATATTTCCCAGTCTTAAATATTACTGAAAATCAGTTGGAAGATCTCCATACAGTGTTTGTATGGAGATCTAAGAATATTTTTGAGCTAGAAGATGTCTACAAGGAAGAATGAGGAAAAAATCCAAAAGCAAGAATAGAAAGATACTGTATTTAACAAGTTACAGAAAATATTGGGAAGCTGTTATTTCAAAGGAGGCATTACAAAATATTAACTGAAAGAGTATCCACACTTTTCATCCACTATGTTCAACTTTAACTACTATACATAGTAATATGCATTGGAATTTGCAGAAAGGTCTTACCGGTATGTTTAATTTTTTTATCATGTATTGGTGGTGACAACTTCTGTTCACTCAGGAATTTGTTGACTCATACAATTTGATCCAAAGTGCCTTTTATTTACAACTTTATATCTCGGCACTCTGGTTGGTATAGAGATTGTATGAGGGATTAAAAGAGAGCTAAGCACAATGATAGTCCAAGTGTTCTAATCCTAAACTGTAATTTTGGTAAGTATCAGGATCACTATGTTGGTCTGATTGCAACATCAGTAAGATGTCACTGTTTACCAGAGCCTGACATAGAATATTTTATTTAAACTTATGGATGGCATGATCCAAGGTTTAACATTAGTACATTTGAATAATAAATGGCTGAAATCTAGTATAATTCAGGCTGCAGCCCAAAAAATTCTCTTGTTATCTACCATATCTAATAGCAAAAACTTTGTACATTATTTAGTTTTGTACAAAAACTTTGTACAAATTACTGGTGAATGCAATTTTGATCCTGTTTTTCCCAATCAAAGAATTAAAACAAAGTCCCTCAAAACTTGTCAGATGCCCAGAGAAGCACAGAATGTTTTTTTTTAATTCTTATTATTTCAATATAATTTATAAAAATCTTTTAATGATAATTGCATAACAAATGAGAGTTTATGGGGAAACCAGATTATTAAAATAACTATTAAAGTGTATTAAACTGTTTTATTCCCTTGAATAGGAAATATTGATGTATCTCATTATGTAAAGTATTAAATTATTATTTGGAATTAATACACATCCTTGTGTTAATATGGGATAATTGCCCTGAGTTAGAGAAATGTAGACAGAATCTAATGTTACTATTTTTAAGACAGCACTGAGCACATGTTTTTAGTATCATTTATAACCTTAAAATAACAGAGTTCAAAGAAATATAGAAGTTCTGCCCAAACATGTTCAATCTGAAGGCTATTATAATCAGGGATGGTCAAATTATATAATGTACTAAGTAAAGGGCACATCTTTAGCAGAATATTCATCTCTACTAATTCCATTATTTATTCTGGGAAAATGCAGTGACCCCCAATCTAGGTTAGGCCTACGGTAAATGGAAAATTATCTTCCCCCCCCCCTTCGTGCTTTCCTGTTGGATCTATGACAATTTGCCACAGCCAACTCGCCACAGGGCGGCTCGCTGTGGGACAACAGTTACACTAATATTAAAGAAAAGGTGGAATAGAATCATTAAAGAAAGGATTCAAAAGGAGGGACAAAATGAAATGTGAATGGCAAAAAATAAAAGAATTATTAATTATTTTAAATAATTAAATTGAATTGTTGAATTGTCCTGCAGCGAGTTGTCCTGTGGCAAGTTGGCCATGGTGAGTTGACTTCGGTGATTTGGCCCTTTTGGTTTTGTGTTGAAGCTCCATCATTTGCTTTTCAGAGGCTATTTGTACTAAACAACACTTCCAGGGTGTGAAAAATAAAGACTCATTTGTGAAAGTGTAAAAAAAATATCTAGAGATAAGAATTAAATTCCTCTCTGTGTATTCATTCTTACATCCTGCTTGCCCTAGTACAAAGTTGTTTCACTACAGTAACTGTTTTTGAGGGACCTATTTTCATTTTTATTTTATATTTTGAATTTATATCCCGCCCTTCTCCCGTAGGACTCAGGGCGGCTGACAATCTATTTAAAATACATACAAGACAATACAAATTTAAAATTAATTAAAAAGAATATTAAATATTTGTCGAATTAAAATATAATTAAAACCCCCCTAAAAATTACCCTAGGCCAGTCCTGCAAGCTGGAATAACCAAGTCTTGAGGGTGCGGCGAAAGGAAGGGAGATCAGGGATAACCCTGATCTCTGGGGGCAGTTCATTCCAGAGGGTGGGAGCTCCCACAGAGAAGGCCCTCCCCCTTGGGGTCGCCAGCCGGCACTGTCTGGCTGA